>NC_137689.1:10138691-10151191 GCF_963989245.1 Nansenia antarctica
AAATTTCAACATTTTAAAATAACACCACACAGGCATTAATAAACACCTAATGGATCAGATTATGTACAAAATCAATTTTGACCAAAAATGGAGATAGAACCTTATAATTCTAACGTCACGAACTGTGAGTAGATTAACTGCATTGGAATGAACTCATCAGACATGCAGAGGTGTTCTGCAAATATTGAAATATTGATGGAAAATTGCCAATATGAACATCAATATGAATACCAACAACAATTTCAATATGAACACCACTATGAATACCAACACCAATATGAACATCCTCCAGGTGTTGTGTAGGGTGACAGTAAGAGGCAGGATAATTAAAGGACCTGTCTGGTCCTTTCCCTCAGGGCTTGGTCCTCGTAGTGGGGGTGGTTGGTCAGTACTCTCCCGGTGCACAGTTTGATCCCAGCCAACAGCTGCATACTCCCCGCAAACACCGCCTTCGTAGGAGTCTTTGAGCTAGGAGACAATAGGGAAGAGTTTTCAGGTTTGATCAGTGTTAAGGCTGGTGAAGACGGCAGTGACATGTGTGAACATTATTCAAGGCAGAACCTCCCTGTCAGCGTGTTCCAAGCCCTTCTCAGACTGTGGTAGACAATGTTAACACGGTGTAAAAACACTGGGATGTGTTTTTAACGGAAGGTAAATTGCAACTTGTTGGTTCCAAATTGCAACTTCTCAAGGTTTGATATTGCATTCATATACCGTCCTAAAGCCTGCATAGATGCCTAGTAAACCATTAATTTGCACATTCGTACAATATTAGAGGTGTGATAATAACAGGTCCTGGCATCTGGCCCTTTGCCAAATGTGACACGGCCTGGTGAAAAGGTCTGCAAGTCAGCAATGGACCTATCGCTAAGCCACGCCCCCAAATAGAAATTGTCCAATCATATCACAGCAAAAGTCACTACAGGCAGAAAACTCGGACAAACAACTCGCTAACATCTGATGGTGAAAAGCTTCTAGACAAAATATTCTTGTCATCTTAAAACATCAAAAACATGTCTATTACTTGCTGTGGTAAATCAGAAATCTGAAATTTGCCAACTCCCGCCATTGTAAGTCATTGAATGTCATTCAGTCACGGTCGGTCAGTCAGTCACTGTCAGTGAAGCGTTGTTTGTTTGGCCGAGTATTCAAAGGGGCCGTGGCTTAGCGATAGGTCCATTCTCAAGTCGCGCAAATTACCAAAAAGCATATTATGAAACTTTAAGGGCCAGTTTCACAGACAAGGCTTAAGCCTAATCCTGGACTAAAAAGCATCTTCAATGGAGATTTTACATTGAAAGTGTGATTTAGTCCAGGACTAGGCTTAAGCCTGTAATGTAATATGTACTTTCATGTACCTACTTCTGCAAACCTTCTAATAAAGTTTTCAATCAATCAATCAAAAAAGCCTTGTCTGTAACACCGGCCCTAAGTGTTGAAGAGCCCACTCGATATAACAAACAACCGTTTTAGGATCACTTAATGAATACTCATAATTTGTGAATTAGATGATGTCTCGTCTGCTGTAGGCTACTGACACATGGCTAACAAACGTATGTTTTAGGACGTGTGAAAAAGCAAGGACTGTGTGATCATAGCCATGTTCCTTGCTAGCTACTTGCAGCTGTTTTTCGTGTGTTTTGATTCAGAGACAGTTTCTCCTGTGTTTGGTTTGAGGGGTACCAACATTCAAATAAGAATATCTTCTTAAACTATTTTCAAGATGTACATGCAAGCTGACAATCTGCACTTTCATAAGCTGGAAAAAAACTAAAAAATTGCCCTACTTTCACCAGACCATGTCACAAATGTGGCATAACCTTTTGCAAACCTTTATGCAGCATGGCATTTGCTTATACATGATTCATTTTGCATCTTCAGTAGGGGCTGGTTTCACCCTCTGCTGGCACTCCCACAGAGGTGCAACATCATTAGTCACACATCATTGGACTAGCTCTCTCTCTTTAGACCTGTATGTCTGTCTGTCTGTCTGTCTGTCTGTCTCTCTCTCTTTAGACCTGTATGTCTCTCTCTCTCTTTAGACCTGTATGTCTCTCTCTCTCTCTCTCTCTTTAGACCTGTCTGTCTGTCTGTCTGTCTGTCTCTCTCTCTCTTTAGACCTGTATGTCTCTCTCTCTCTCTTTAGACCTGTATGTCTCTCTCTCTCTCTTTCTTTAGACCTGTATGTCTGTCTCTCTCTCTCTCTCTTTCTTTAGACCTGTATGTCTCTCTCTCTCTCTCTCTCTCTCTCTCTCTCTCTCTCTCTCTCTTTAGACCTGTATGTCTCTCTCTCTCTTTAGACCTGTATGTCTCTCTCTCTCTTTAGACCTGTCTGTCTGTCTGTCTGTCTCCCTCTCTTTAGATCTGTCTGTCCATCTCTCTCTCTTTAGACCTGTATGTCTCTCTCTCTCTCTCTTTAGACCTGTCTGTCTGTCTGTCTGTCTCTCTCTCTTTAGATCTGTCTGTCCATATCTCTCTCTTTAGACCTGTCTGTCTGTCTGTCTGTCTGTCTCTCTCTCTTTAGATCTGTCTGTCCATCTCTCTCTCTTTAGACCTGTCTGTCTGTCTGTCTCTCTCTCTCTCTCTCTCTCTCTCTCTCTCTCTCTCTCTCTCTCTCTCTCTCTCTCTTTAGACCTGTATGTCTCTCTCTCTCTTTAGACCTGTATGTCTCTCTCTCTCTCTTTAGACCTGTCTGTCTGTCTGTCTGTCTCCCTCTCTTTAGATCTGTCTGTCCATCTCTCTCTCTTTAGACCTGTATGTCTCTCTCTCTCTCTCTCTTTAGACCTGTCTGTCTGTCTGTCTGTCTCTCTCTCTTTAGATCTGTCTGTCCATATCTCTCTCTTTAGACCTGTATGTCTGTCTGTCTCTCTCTCTTTTTAGTCTAGGATTAGGTTCAAGCCTTGTCTGTGAAACTGACACTAGGTCTTATAAAGTATTTATGAAGCTATCAAAAGTTGTAAATTCAATCAAAAGTAATTGTTTTATCATAACTCACAACTTGGAACACACTGAGCTCTTAACTGAAAGTGTTCAATTGTACTGTAAATATTCAGGGCATGGTCAGGGCATTCATTTCATTTTCACAAGAGTGTTAGCAAATTGGATATTACACATTTTAACCACAGCTACAAAACACCTTTTTCCTATTGAAACATGAATAAAATAGATGGCATTTTGACATTTCTCTTGAGGCAATTTGAAGGACAATTTATATGGCTAACATCTTCTGGGAGGAATATTAAATGTTTCCCTTGTTTGTCTTGGTTTCAGCAACTGAGATTTCTCAAGGTCTTTGGTGAGTGGGCCCAGAGTGGACAAAGCTCAGTGTTCAGAATGTCTGTGTTTGTAAAGGCTGGATCAAAGTTGAGGATTTGTTTAGCAAAAATGTGGGCACCACTAATCAAAATGCCCTGTACAGTCAATATCTAAGTGAAAAGAAGCAAACCTAACCGCTAAATGGTACAAAGTTGACACATTTCATTTTAAAGCAAGATAAATGTTTATTTGTTGGTTTCGTCAGTCCAAAGCACATTGTTCCAATAGGCTTCGAGTTTCTCATGTTTTTTTTTTTGCATACTTCAGACGCTTAAGGTCTTTGCACACCAATGCGTGCGTTTACGCATGCGTATTTTTAAATCCGTCATCCGAAAAAAACGTTACGCACAGAGACCTTGCACACCGGTCCGTTGCGAAGTCCATTGCGTTTTTTACGTTGCGTTACTCTCCTCTCCTCTCCTAACCCTTTCGCAATACGCAACATGGAGTCTTCAAGCAGTGAGGATGATTTTGTGCTCCTCTCACTTCTTGAAAATAGAAAAAGGAAAAGGAAATATTGGATCCACCCCATCCTCAGAACTCGTCGGCAGCAAGGGGAGTTTCACCTAATGAATGTTATTGTTTAGTGATGCTGCCCAAATGAATGTTATTGTTTAGTGATGCTGCCCAAATGAATGTTATTGTTTAGTGATGCTGCCCAAATGAATGTTATTGTTTAGTGCCGTACACTTTCGTGGTATTATATTGTGTGAATTATCATCTGTATGTTGTTTTCTTTCACTCGACTAACCGCCGAGATAATACTTGAGACATGTACTTCTGTAAACATTAATCCAACTGTCCTGCAGTTCTAATTTGACGATGTGTCCCAGTCTATACCATGGTGGAGTGGTCAATAACAACTCTCAAAAGGCTTTTGACGGACGCGAAAAACGCAGAAAATCGAACCTGTTGCGTTTTTTTTTTTGACGGACGAATATTACGGATTGGTGTGCAAGCGTGGTTGACACAACATGAGTTCTAATTTATTTTTTGAACGGACGTAAAAAAACGCATTGGTGTGCAAGGGCCTTTAATTTTGTGTTGAGGTCGTAGGAAAGGCTTCTTTCTGGCAACACTGCCATGTAGGTCTTTGTTGTTTAAGGTACACTGTATTGTTGTTTGTCCTATGCACAAATAGGCCGGTCTCTGCTGCTCTTTTGCAGTGATGTGTGGGTTCTTCTGAGCATTTCTCACCAGATCTCGGGCCAATCTATCTGAAAATGTTCTTGGTCTTCCAGAACTTGCCTTGACTTCAATTGTTCCATTTATTTTCCATTTTCTGATGTCTACATGGGTAGTTTGATGGTGGAAGTGAACTATCTTGATTCTGGCATCCTTGGACAACTGTTTAGAGGAATGGTTTTTAACACCAGACACAACAGCCACTGCAGTCGGATACTTTAGAAGACATGGAGTTACTTCAGAATATATAGTTCAACCCTGGAATTATATTCACCTGACTCATTGAAGCCCTAACAAGTAAATCACCTTGGTCTGGGCCTTAGTAATCATCTTCTCAAAAGGTAACAAAGAATAATCCAAAAGGGTTCCCAAACTTTTGCATGGGGCCCTTTTCCTTTTTTTATCATTTAAAAATTCTGAAAAAAGCCTAGTAAATGTTTAAAAGGTTAAAGTTTCTTTAAAAAAAAGAAACCTTGCTTTAAAATGTACAGAAAGGTGTCATGTTTAACTTTGTAGCATTTCGTGTTCAGGTTTGCTTTTTAATCACTTGGGAGATGAATTGGAACAGACATTTAAACCAGCGGTGCCCAAATGTTTGCACCCCACTGTTAAACCCCATAAGGGTGGTCTCCAGTCAAGGAAACACAGTGATATCTAAACCATTCGTGTTTAATCTTGACCATGCAGCCAGATCACCCTCAACTCAGAGGAAAGACAAACGGTTAGACTTCAGTCACGTGTGTACCCTCTCAAGAGGCCTGATGTTGACCATACCTATGATAGGAGAGAGGAGCAGGACAGACTTTTGTCCCTCAGGTTAACACACACGATCCAGTCCTGCTGGAAATATTGAAGTAATGAGGAGACAATTTGCTAAAGCGGGAGTATTCACTTACTCGGTCGAGAACCCAGCTGTGACTTTGCTGCTTAAGCATGGCATAAGCTGATCAATTAGACAATCCAAAAAGAGCCTACAGGCAAATGAGAATCCACAGTCACACAGATCTGCACGCACGCACACACACACACACACACACACACACACACACACACACACACACACACACACAGTGGGTAAATTAAGTCATTTTTTATCCGCAGTTTCAGTTCAATTGACTGTACCCTCCAGGACGAGTCATTGTATTATCTATATTAGAGAAAGGAACACAAATCTAATTACTCACTAACTCTAGAAGACAACATAGCCGAGCCTCGTCGCTGCTGTTATTTCCTCGCTCCTCCAAAGCCTCCTGTTGATTTGAAATTCAAATCCACGAGGCAATAAAAAAAGGATGGGGTATATTTTTCCGTGGGGGCCACAGGCTCCCTCTGGACAGGCAATTGGTAAGACGCCGCTGCTAGGAACGTTAAGAGGTTCACAGGCTAACGGTTAGACCCCCCCGGAGTGGCGGGGTGACGGTGGGCGACCTCCGAACCGCTCTTCCGGGTCATCTCCTCCTTTCTCGGTGGGTGTCCATGTTTAATTACTTCATATTCAAGAGGGAATCCTCCACGACCTGAGGCCGATTTACATTTAATTTCAGATTTATATTCTGGTATGTAAATGCCATCTTGTGTTGGCCTGTACCCCCAGTGACATTATAAAAATTGATTAATGCCGTTAATAGTCTGCGGAAGGGGAGGACACGCAATGGTGACTAGCCGTGAAATTGCTATGCATGCCCTGCGCCTGTGTGTTTAGCTATGCTACGTAGGGCGGGAGGGAGTGTGTCAGGCAGTAAATGAAGAGCATTGTAGCTACACCTGTTGAATGTGCAATGTGAACTGCCTGGACTGCTGCTGGGAGAGGTGCAGGTGTAACCGAGGTGGTTCGGAGACTCCGCCACACGGCGAGTAGCCCGAGAACCTGGCCACATTGTACTGGCGCTCTGAGTTACTGCCCGGGCTCAGCTAAGGCACTGTTGCAGGGCCTCGGAGACCTTTAGACTGCAATTACGAGGGAGGGAGGGAGGGGGGGGGGGTTGGTTGATGAAGGGAAGACAATACTAATGGCTGGAGTATGACTCAAAGGAAGGTAGGTAGGAAAAGGGGCGGGGGACAGGGGAGGGGGATATGAGAGTATGATTGATTTGTAGGGAGCTCAGGTACGGGGGAGAGATGGAGATGGAGACAGAAACCGAGATGGGGATGTCACATCCATCCTCCCAGATCCCACAACGCTGCTTATCCTCTCTGATGGGAGGAGAGGCTCCAACCAATAAAAGATAAAAGATGGATCAGAGCTGATGTGGGGTACGCTAGCAACCTGCCCAAAACAATGAGTGGCGCCAGCACCACTAGCGTTAGCGGGCTGAAGGGAAGAGGGGACGACTGATGGATCGCTTGATTGGTTGAGAAAGGGAGACTTGGCGGAATGTCATTATAATGTGATCTAACAGTGCGTGCGGGGACATGTGCTCATAGGCTTACTGCTGATAACATCCAACGACAGGGATGAATGCGGATCACACCAGGACAGTCGGTGCTCCGCCGACTGGTGAAGAGAATAGAAAAATAAGGAAGAAATGCTGCTAATTTAGAGGAATTACACCGAAGAAAAGAGGCAAGCTGACAGAAGGAGAATTAGAAAAAACAAACACGAAGTGAGAACGGTGGATACGAGGATGTTGACATGAAATAACACCACAGAAGCAGCGGGGAAATAAAAGTCTTTGTTCGAATGGTGAACAGAAATTACCCGAAATTACTGCTCCAGGGGGCCCTGATGTCTCCACAGGAAAACAATAGATTCACTTGTCCTCATTATTCAGAAACAAGGCAACATTCTGAAGAAAATACTCTTTTCAACAATCAAAAGGATGTGCCTGCAATATGAATCACTGAATCACAAAAGGAAGGGGAACAGAATTCTCGTGGCAGGCAATGTTAAAAATGTTCGTCTGTCTTTTCTAGTGGCTGGGTCTTGACAATGCTGGGAGAGACAAGAAGGCGATGACAAAACAAGAAGTTCTGACAAAACATCATCTGGCATAACAGCAACGAAGCAATCATCAAAACCTGCAAAATCCCAGAGAGAAAGAGAAATTACAGAGCTCTTGTACTATCTACTATTGTGATTGCCATTGACTTGTTATTATTGGATGTGCATTTAGCAGAGAAAGGCTATACCATAGGGGAGCACAACAGAACCTACAAATTGCGAACTGAAAATATTTTACCACACATTACACACCAAGTCCACACCTTATCTGTATCGGTAGCTGTATCCATAACGTGATACCAGCAATGCAGTGATACACATGCAAAGGAATGTCAGAATTCCACAGAGTATTTCCCTTAACGGCTCGCTCTAACTTGCTCTAACTAATACCATCACCATAATTTTCAAGATGAACTGTAACTCTATTAAACAGAGCGGCCACGGTGCGTGGTACATGCTAGAATATTCCTCATCAAGATTAACCAGAAAAGGCCCTGTGTCTACTTCATGTAAATACGATAAATGAGACCAAAATATATATTTCTCTTTTTTTTCCCTCGATTGTAATGTAAACCGCTGATAATCTACATATGAAACAAGAGCAGTTTTTACCATGCCTGAGTCTCATGAAACGTGATCCCCGCTTAACTCTTTCATCTTAAATGTAATTAGCGTGTGGCAAGAGGCTTAATGCGCCAGCTCCAGTGAAGGTAACTCGACCCACTAATCCGCCTTGCAAATTGGATTTCCTCTGGAGGGGAAGGGAACCTGTGTCATTTCACAGAGTGAAAGTCTCTTTAAGGCCCGTCATATCCTCTCAGCCCCCTCGGAGGCCCGGGAAGGAGGCATGGCCGACGTTCACCTCCATCTCAGATTGCAACCGAAGTGATTGGCTTGATAGAAGCCATCCACAAGGGGCCGGGGCGTAGGGCTGAACCACCGCCAACAGCTGGGTCTTCTCCAGATCACCATGTCTTATTCATGTCCCATCACATCTCCCCCTACCACATCTACATACCCCCTACCTACCCCCCCCCCTACCACATCTCCATACCGCCACATAAACACATGCAGTCAGAGGGAACCCACATGCAACCTGATCTGTGGAAACGACCTAATCTGATCTGCTTTTGGTTCTACGTGTGTTTTGCATTAGAGAGGAGTAGGAGAATGAGAGAGAGACAGAGTGTGTGTATGCGTGTGTGTGTGTGTGTGCTTCTGTGTGTGTGTGTGTGTGTGTGTGTGTGTGTGTGTGTGTGTGTGTGTGTGTGCGTGTGTGCGTGTGTGTGCGTGTGTGCGTGTGCAATCAGGTTTACCTAATCCAGGTCATCAACTCAACAGTGTCAGGGTCGTAGAATTCTCTCAGATCCGTTACTTCCGCCATCAATTTGGGCCAGAACTAAGGGGGAATCAAAATAAGCACACAGCCAATTTAAATAATCAGACTCTACAGAGTCACCAGTTCGAAATATTCACTATCAAACAAACCCGAACACATCCAACCGAACTATCCAAATTATTTCCAATTCCTCTGTTGACAGTAAAATAAGTAGGGAGACTTAGAATCTCCCTAGAATTGTTAACACGCCATCGGGTAACTGCCTGCGCTCTTAACTTGATTTTACACATCATTGTTTCCCCATATCACTTCACAGTTACTGCAATCGCTACGGGCAGGAAACTGATGCAAATTGTGATGAAATAACAGAGTGAATGTCTTACCTTGTAATAAAGGACGCCCAGAATGACAATGGGAACAGTGAACCTGATCAGCCTTAACTGCAACATGTAAAAGGAAGAACAGAATCGTCGGAACAGAAGGTACAATAAATAAGCGGGGTTAACATTGCAATCTGAGACAATTGTGTTTGTTTCTAAACATTTGGCCTTGTGTTGGTTATTACCATACTGCCATCTAGTGCACATACGTGTCACTTTGCATCCCGATGTCATGGTGATGATGGACTGTTAATCGGTGTGTGTGTTGTTGGGATTGCTTTGTTTTGTTTTTCTCCCTGAGAAGTATGTTTATTTCTTTAGTTCTTTGCTAGGCAGGGCGGTGAGCACTGGGGGGTATTCCACGAACGCAGATAATGGGAATTCCCGGCTTCTTTTGATCATTTGTGATCATTTCAAATCCGAGTTCCGTTCCCTGAATGTGGCTGAAAGAAATCGCTGCTGAGTTACCATGGCAACTTATGCCTCAGAACTAACCTGGTACCTACCACGTTAACTGTCAAGATTAAGTTGTAAGATGCGTGTAAAAATGGTCTAACAGGCGGAAACAAAATCCTGAAAAGACAGTTACTAATGTGACAAACATTGATTGCGACAAAGCATGAATTTACGTTTTACTTAAATTCCAAAGAATGTATTAATGAAAATAGTTAAGAAAGTTAAGAAAAATAAAAGCTAAAAAGCAATACTGTTTACTTATGTTATCCTATTAAATTGGCAAAAACCTCGAATTTGAATTTACCACCAGTCAAATTAAAGGGGCTGTTTTCCCCAAAAAAGGGGCGGGGGCATGTCGTGAGGGCAATGTACCCGGAGGCGTTGCTCTGATGAATCTCCCAGAATGCCCTGAGTGTAGACTAGAGGAAGGAACTAATAAAAGTTTCCACTATAAGGGAGACCATTCTTTCTCAGTGCTTTAGTTTTAGGTTGTTACCTTTGCTTTAGTGTTACAGTGGATGACTTTTAGGCAGAGAGACCACAGTTCCTTGCCACACACGCCATAGGCAGCGAAGGCACACATATGGCCAGTCCAAAGATACTTCATTCTAGAAGAAGAAGAAGAAGAAGAAGTTAGAGTTAGAGTTTCTGAATGGTTTTCTGTGAGAAATGTACTTGTGCAATATTCAATAAGCAGCATACTTCCTTGTACAAATGGGTTCATAAAACAAATTCTACGAACTGGAAATGATGTGTCATTAAAAATGAAGGAGATAAGGAGAGAGCGGTTAATCGAGTGCAGGAGAAAGTGGAGGAAAAAAGAAAAGGAAAAAAGAAGGCTGTCCCACTTCAACGAATGATAGATGGATAGATTAATCAGTTAAGAGGCCGAGCGAGAGAGAGAGAGAGAGAAAGAGAAAGAGGGAGAGATAAAGAACGTGGAAGACAGTTTGGTTTATTCAGCATAATTCCAAACCTGTCTGAGCAGATAGCATCTCTGAGCGAGCTAGGGGAGGCTCACCTCATGGTACTGAACGCCAGGAGGCCGAAGAAGAGGGTGTGGAGCAGATTGTAGGCGACATCTGGCTGCATACCGATCGCTCGCTCCTCCGACGCTCCTTTCTGCTCGCCGCCGTGGCCGCCCGCTGAATCGCTGAGACAAAAGTGGAAAAACATCAATGCATAAAACATAAAGGAGAGGGGGTGGTGACATTAGCGAGATTATTCGGAGTTTGTGTCTTTTTGTGTTTTTTTGGTGTTTTTTTTCTCATCTCCTTCTTAAAGGTTAACTGCTGGTGTATCTGAAATGAGGGTTGTAATGATTAGCTTGGTTGGTAAGGGCTCAGTTGCCTGGGGAGGCCCACTTTGTATTCTGATAACTGGAATGGAATGAGAACAGGACATCAGGGGAGGACGATGGGTTTCTCTCTATCGTGTCAGGGGAGCAACACACACACACACACACACACGCACGTGCACAGCACGCGCACGCGCGCACACACACACACACACACACACCAGTCAAACTAAAGGGGCTGTTTTCCACACACACACACACACACACACACACACACACGCGCACGCACACGCACACGCACACGCACACACACACACACACACACACACGTGACATGCCCAGATATTATTCCCAGGGCCTGAGGGAGAGGATGCTATCTCCCGCCAACCAACCAAGCAAGCACCCACCAACGCAATGTGTTGTGTGTGTGTGTGTGTGTGTGTGTGTGTGAGAGAGAGAGAGAGAGGGAAGACAGCGATAAGGGAGAGAGAGTGAGCGAGCGTGGCGGATTAAATGACAACAGCGTGGGCACGGGAGGTTAAATAACGTAGATGTTTGGGCTACCAACAAGCAAACTCGTGTACCATCTCAGTGTGCTGACGGCAGATAGTCACGCTTCAGCGAGTGACAGACTTCCAACATGAGAGGGCAACAAATGAACAGAGGCAGAACCCCCTCTCAAAGAAATGTACATATTTAATAATATGTCGTTTTTTTGTTCTGTGGCCACAGATGGCTCTATCCAATTAATTCCGTTATACCCAGAACAAGCTGCTCGAGCATGTATCTATACTGTACCAAGATCTGGTGTGTGTACATTCATTCCCTGCCAACAGACATGGGATCGGGGCCTTACGTACCGAAGGTTGCCCAGTACGACCAGCGCCAGAATGCCCAGAAGCACAGCCAGGGTGCAGAGATACGGGTATGCCAACAGAGTGGCAGCCAGCCGGTCAAACGTGTCCCAGGGCAGCAGTCCAAAGGCCTCTTCACACAGGTAGAGGCTGGCATCAAAATCTCTGTGAGAGACAGAGAGAGAGAGGGAGGGAGGGGAGGGGGTAGAGAGAGAGAGGTAGAGAGGGGGGGGGGGGTTAGGGAGAGATAGAGGGGGGGTGGGGAGAGAGAGGGAGGGAGGGGAGGGGGGTAGAGAGAGAGAGGTAGAGAGGGGGGGGGGGTTAGGGAGAGATAGAGGGGGGGTGGGGAGAGAGAGGGAGGGAGGGGAGGGGGTAGAGAGAGAGAGGTAGAGAGGGGGGGGGGGGTTAGGGAGAGATAGAGGGGGGGTGGGGAGAGAGAGGGAGGGAGGGGAGGGGGTAGAGAGAGAGAGGTAGAGAGGGAGGGGAGGGGGGTAGAGAGAGAGAGGTAGAGAGGGAGGGGAGGGGGTAGAGAGAGAGAGGTAGAGAGGGAGGGGAGGGGGGTAGAGAGAGAGAGGTAGAGAGGGAGGGGAGGGGGTAGAGAGAGAGAGGTAGAGAGGGAGGGGAGGGGGTAGAGAGAGAGAGGTAGAGGGGGGGGGGGTTAGAGAGAGATAGAGGGGGGTGGGGAGAGAGAGGGGGGGTAGGGAGAGGTAGAGGGAAGGTGCGATAAGGAGAG
>NC_137689.1:10156191-10158691 GCF_963989245.1 Nansenia antarctica
TAAAAGGTTATAATTCTCTATGGACTGGGATATATCGGTGCAGGGCTTAATGGCCATACCTTGCTGTATAGACGGAGCTTTCAACATCTGTTTGTAGTACGAGTAGTACAGTCCACATTCTGTCCGAAAGGAAATTTCACGCTCCACTTCCTGAAGTAAAAAGCAGAGGGGGGAAAATGAAACAAAAACATGTGAAGACACTTTTTGTATCGAGATGAAAAAAACTATTATATGTCAACTCAACAGAACCATCAAGAATGAATGCATGAATGGCCCTGCGGTGGCGCAGCGGTCTAAGCATCAGTCTCTGGTGCAAGCTGCCCACCGGGGACTGGGATCGAATCCCGGTCTCGCCAGACCCGGATATGGCCGGGGCCCACAGGGAGCGGCATATTGAGCGGCCGCTCCCAAGGGGGGTATAGGACTATTTCCGGACAAGGATCTGTCGCGCAACACCGCCCCCGGGGTGCCGGAATAACGGTGTTGGGCTCGAGGAGCATGTGGCTGCCGGCCACGGGGTCGTGCGGCGGATCCTACGCAATAGGCAGGGGATAATTGGATACTAGGTTGGGTGCAATTGGATACTAAATTGGGTGAAAAAGGGATAAAATCAGAAAAACAAATTTTAAAAAAAGAATGAATGCATGCACAGCGGTTAATACTCGCTCGGCCATAAACGTCCTTAGGCGACAGGTGCATAATAAATGTGAGTGGTTGAGAATGGTACGTTGGAAAAAACGTGACGTCCTGCTGGATACATGACTACTGTGGTGTACCAGAAATATTATATGAGGCCCGAGAGTGGAAGCACATGATGGGAGTCTAGAGCAAGGATTGAGCCGTTTTTCATATACATTCAAACAACAACACATGAATTACAATGTAAAGGAATAAATATAGCCTGCCATTATTATATAGGATTACACATAAAATGTTAAATAAGAAAATATATTCAGGAAGGTCAATTACTATTGCAAGGACCTACTGCATGTAGTATCACATGTAGTATCACACCCATATCACATAATGAGTAGCAATATCCCCCATACAGTAACAACAGGATGGCGGCTCAGACTGTATGTATGCTGATGATGACGTCATCACGGTCACGGCTTACCTGCAGGTGAGAGAACCACAGCAGGTTCTCGTGTATAGAGTACACACACCAGGCATGAGCCAGCCCAGTGACCACAGCCACCACCCACCCTGCTGCTATGACAACAGCCTGCCACCACAGATGAGGAGTCAGACCAGACTCTCGGGAGCCCCCCTCCTCCCTTCCGTTCATCCCCGATACCCCTTTCATTCCACAACCGTCGTTCTGAGAGACAGCCCAGTAAGTCTCCGGCTTGCTCTTGCCTCTCTTGCGTACGTCCATGTCTGTCTGGAGGCTGGTTGGGCTCCTGCACCTCTTGGACCACTGTCTCGCACCCAGCACTCACCTACTGAGGCAGGGAGAGTCCCCAGCTTGAGTGAGTGGAGATAAGGCACTAGCCATGTGGGCAGAGAGCCCGCATCCCATAGTCCAGTGTTCAGCGTTTGAACAAAACCCAACAGCCCCTCTCCCTGTGTTGCCCTAGATTTCCAGAATCGCTCTCCTCTCCCACCCAGTCTCTGCCACACGACCCACTGAAGGAAATAAAATAGGCAATCTCGTTACTTTTACAAGCCCGTATTATTTTTTTTACTATAGAGCAACAACGAAGTGAGAAGGACCAGCTTGGTCTACGGTCTGGAAGACAACTAAAAACCGCCCAGAGGAGAGAAAGGCTAGTCAACTCTGCAATTGGGGACTTCTCTGCACGCCTATTAAAACACAGGGAGAGAGAGAAAAAAACAAGTTGGAGGGAGAAAAAAAAGGAAAAGAAAACGCTTGGAACATCATTTGGAAAATGTTCGAGAGCGCTTGTCAGAGCGATTATAGTGCTAAAAGTGGATTGGGTGACGGTGGGTCTGAAATAAACTCCAGTAGGTGCTATAACTGTCATGGACATAGCATCACACGTGATGAGTTTAGGAGGGTCCGGATGCAGCTGTCTCCTTCTCTGAGCGAATACGTCCCGTAGGAGATACCTGAAAAGATATAGGCCTACAGTTGATGCCGTTCGGACGTTCGCTAACCCTAGCCTGACATTAGGGCAACGCTGAGGTAACATCCGTCGCATGACATGTGTGGACCGTGCTTGACAAAACATATGGGATCATTAAAGTCGGCCTCTCTTTAGAAAGGACAGATCCTCGTAAACAATGCAGACTTGGGACAGTGTCCTCCCGTGCAAGTACTCTGGAGTCACATTAGATTACCTCAGACGACGGGTCACCGCTGACTCAGAGCAGCAGCTCAAAGGGAAGGGAAATGAATTTCCAGCATGTTTTACTGCACTTTGTCCAACAACATTGGTGCAGCCATAGACATTGATGCTGCCATAGACATTGGTGCAGCCATAGACATTGATGCTGCCATAGACATTGGTGCTGCCATAGACATTAATGCTGCCAT
>NC_137689.1:10163691-10181191 GCF_963989245.1 Nansenia antarctica
CGCTCTTTATTTTCCTTGGAAGGTGCTTGTTTGTCTTGGGTTATTTCTTGATAAGCACAAAGGAAAAGTAGGTTGCTGACTCTCCCTCGCTCCCACTTCTCTCAACCCATGTCAACCCAGCAAAGTTAGGTCCGAGACTCCAGAGACTGCGAGTGAAAGGCCATGGCCTATTAAAGTTAAGCCTACATTTCCCAGAAGACCCAATTGCAATTCTTCAACCCTAGGTATACAATTATTTGTGATGTATTCTGTTTATTTACTTGGAACACAAAACAGGGGTTTTAGAGCTATAGAATATGTGGGCATTAACTGTTACACAAGTGTTAGGCCACGAGAGTCACTTGAATTATGTGTCCTTTTCTTAAGGTTCTTTTTTCAATTTGATCTCTACTTTCATGGGGCCCCCTCAAAAGGTTTAGGTGAAAAATGTGAGCGCGTAACAGAGTGAATTGGTGAAATTATTTTGCTTAGCTCTGCTCTGAGAGGCAGTCAGAGTTTCATGCAAAATGGAGGGATTATAGAAGCAGACACTTATAGCCAATGAGGAGAATCCACTCTGCTTATCACAGCACTACCAGCCCAGGGTTACTGCACCTCTGAGGAACTTAAAACCATATGAAAAGACGGCTCCCCTACTACATACCGTTTATGATATACTCATATTGATTTCAATTTCCATATCCATTTGCTCTCTTACCGTCTCCAATTTCAATTGCTTCGTGTCCATGTTGGCAGGATTTCATTGAGCTCAGTTGGACCACACACTGCACATTTCTAGGCATGGTTCTGTCTGACTTTTACTGATGAGGAAAATCTGGAATGAACAAAGTAACTGATGTAGATAGACTTTTCTCTTTTCAATACCTTTCTTGGAAGTTTCCAGAGATCTAAACAGGTTCTTTTTGTGCTAGCTGGCAGACTACTTCTGTTCATCACCCTGCTGCAGGGATAGATCTGGATTGGAACTGTGCAAGACAGTTTGTAGTTAAATGATCAATTACACCAGCAGGAGAGCAAGTCCATCTTTGTCCGAGGGAGAGCGAGTTCAGAGAGGGGGAGGGAGTCCAGGGAGGGAGATCTTGTTCCAGGCGAGCTGCACTTCTCCTGATAAACCCAATTATCTTGACTGAATTAGTTTAGAAAAACCCAACTTAATGCAGGGGCCTGTGCTATTGAAATAAATAGTTGGAAACACACTGCACTGCAGCCCTGAACAACCCTAAACCCCATCTTAAGTGACCTTTATGAGATAATTACAAAAAATGTATGTCAAACTGTTAATACAATGTCATGATACATTTAAAATGTGACTGAATGGAAACATTAATGGGCCAAAGTAGACCTAGAAGGGATAATCATTAATACTGTACACACTGCAGGCCTGAACATCATTTATCATCCTATTATCAACAAATGTAGAACCATGTTTTTTTTCTCAAAGTCTTTATTACCAAAAATACACTGGCAAAGTCATGACATAATACTGCCTCTATGATGCGCAAAATAAATAAACAGAAATCAAGTACCACTTGGTGGCCTGGGAGGCCGTTCCACTATGAACTTGAAGTTACAAAAAAAAAAAAAGGGAAAGAAAAAGAAAAGCACAGAACAGCATTAACGGCAATCACTCCTTTGGCATAAATGCATGCAGCTCAGTGTGTTTCATTAAGTTAAACAAACAGTTTCCTCAAACACAGTACAGGAAATCAAAATGCACACCCATTCCCGCCCCCCCACCCCTTCCCCCCCAAACTCATTTTACCTAAAAAAAAATTACTCAAATTTGCTTGTCTTTTTCATAGATTTTTTTGTCTTAGTGTTTTTAGAATATATTTTAAAAAATAGATTTAAAAAAATGTCAGTTTTCCAATATGTGTACTACAGTATTTTCAACTAGTTATGTACAAACCCCGTACAGTATTACAGTACCAAGTGTTTGGATATATCACAGAACAGAGGAAAGTATGTTATGAAGGAAAGAGGCGTTAAATTCAGCTTTGACTGAATTAGTCCATGAGCCAGGCCACCTATGGGTATCATCTGGGTGGGCAAATTTTTGTTGCTATTGTCTTCTTCCTATATATGTCCACATCATTTATTGGTATGATAACCGTTGCAGAGTAGCAGCTAACAATAGTTATCATGCATTCACTATTTTGACCATACAGATGTGATACGCGAATAGTGGGCATTCTCTGATGTTGCAAAATGTCATCAGGTGTGCCATTACTGATGATTTAGCTGCAGAGACGCCCAGCAGAGACAGAACCATTGCATTTAGTTATTATTTGTTTGCACCACTAGATGGAGAGCGAGCGCGGAGGAGCGAGGGACAAAATCTGCTTTGATACTGCTGTGAACAGAATCTAGTAGCAGAGGACTTTTTGTGAATCCATTTGTTTTGTTGTGTGATTCAACAGATATAGCTAGCTAGATTACTGCTGTCGGTCCTATCATATCTAGCTAGTTTAATCATGGCATAATGCCAAAGATCAACTGCTTTGAATTAGCTAGTTATGCTCGTAGCTAGCTAGATTACTGTTGTTGGTCCTGTCATATTTTTTTAATCTATGTTGCAGATACCTGGTGACCTGAAATCACTGCAGAAGGATGGCTGAAACTACTGAAAATCCTACTGAAAATCCAGTCAAAAGGCAAAGCATGGACCATGAGGCTTGGACTCCTGGAAGACATTGGTCAGGGCGGCAGAGACAAGGAGCCATGCAGGCCTCATGGACCTAGCAAAAACAACCGAAGGGGAGTGGCCTCAGGTGTGGTACCGCAGGAAATGCAGCAGCATCTTCACCATGAAGAAACTCAAGGGTGTTCAGCCAGACGAGCACACGCTACTCCAAGCAGGTCGAAGGTTCTTGAGGAGAAGTGTATTTTCTGTGACAAAACCAGCAAGTACATCAAAGGTCAGAAGACCCGTGAGACCCTGATCAAGTGTGGGTAATAACCAGCATGGAGCTTGTTGCAGCAAAAGGGCACTACCACAGATCATGGTATCACTCATACACCCGCAGGGACCCAGTGGACTTGCTGACGCTGTAGAAAATCCTAATGATCTGTACAAAACCTCAGGAACACAGGCTCATGAGGAACTTTTCTGGTATATCAGGAGGCAACTTTGCCAAGAGATAGTGTGCCCATGGCAACCCTCAGGCAGCGACTTGAAGAATCATTGTCCTGTTGCGGCGTCAGTGAAGTCACCAATTCCTCCATGAAAAATCTTTGTCGCAAACTAGGAAAAAGAGCTGGCAGAATCTATCCACATCTGCCCTGATGACAACGGAAAACTCGGGTGGCCACCAAACAAACATGACCACCCGATTTGGAACAGGACAAAGACACGTTTCTGCAAACCCTGCTGACAGGGAAGATTGCCTATCCTCAGCCATCTGAAAGATTTGAACGACTCACCAACTCCCTAGGCAGTGATCTTGTGTTTACCGTCACTGGTGGCAAGACCAAACCACATCATGCTGCCCTTTGCGGTCAAGTTTCTGACTGGGAACACAGAACTGATTTGTTTCCTGAATAGACTGGGCCTTGGTGTTTCATACACACAGGTTGACACCGCACTGTGCCTTCAAAAGCTGGAGCAATCCCAGACGGGTGTGGCATTGCCAAGCAACATCTACCAGGGAGTCTTCACCACTCTAGCCTGGGACAACATAGACCGCCTGCAGGAGACAACCAGTGGAGAGGGCACATCGCATCGAGTAAACAGCATTGCTGTGCAGCCCAGAATCAACAGACCAATGCCACAAGGTGAAACTAAAACACTTGAAAAGACCAAGAAGAGGAGCATCTCCCCTGCACCAGCATCACTCCATGTACAACGCTGGTCAGAGAGTAGGGCCCTCAGCCACTGTCAGCCTAGATGTGGACGCAGACAAACAGGTCCAGGACGCCACGGTCAAGAACCTGATCTGGCTGCTCACTCGGATGTCAAACCCTGAAGAAGACCAAACCATCAGCAGTTGGACTGGATTCAACATCCTCATCCGCAATGACGTGCATGTGGTGCAGGACACTGTGAGCTACCTGCCAACACCAATGCCCCAGTGACCGAGATGTCGACCGTCAATGTCAAATACTGAGCCAAACTCTGAACATCATGGAGACCCTGGAACTGAAGGACATTGTCTGCGTCTTCGACCAAGCCCTCTACGCCAAGGCTGCAGAAATCAAGTTCAGGAACATAATATTGAGAATGGGCGCATTCCATACTATCTGCAACCTTCGGGAAACCTCATCGGGAAGAGGTTTCAGGATGCTGGCCTGTGCGACTTGTGTGTGGAGTCTGGCGTGATTGCAGAAGAATAAATCATTATTAATATAGTAGGGATCTGGATACAAGGAAAAATGTACATTGGATGGATTTAGGGGTTGTCACCAAGCCCCATAATACCAGAAATGCACTATGTATAGGTACATATATGTACGTGATCCTCGGGTTTCCGCTCTAGGAGTCCACATATTCAATGCATGATAACTACCACTAAGATACCAGTCCGCAATGGTTATCATGCCAAAATGTGAACTAGAGATGATACCCGTGGGTGAATTTTCGGGTCTTGGCTCATGGACTAAACAATAAGGCTCATGACCTCCTTGGAGGGTCATTTGGAAACCGATGGGAATTACTGTACAAAAGCACCTTCGGACAGACAGGCTATATAACATACAGTACTAATTGACTCTCATATGAGTTTCAGAAATGAAAGGCACTGAAGTGGACACAATCAACAAACATACAGTAATGACACAGTACTCCGTCTTTGACAGTCTAGTATCTATGGACTTGTAACTGATGGTTCTCCATCATATGGCACCTTTTGGTGATTACTAATGGATTGAGACTTGGGGGGGGGGGGGAAGGGTTGGTTAGCTTAGCTGTACAAAGTACATTTATACATAATCCACCTCAGAATTCACATTGTTGTTTACCCAAACTAATAGAAGAATAACAAGGGATATTATGAAATGAGTATGAAATCAGAGTATGAAGTAAGTAAAAGTAAAGTAAAAGGTGGTAAAATGGTGAACCCTCATTGATTACACAACGTAGCCTAGGCCTAGCCAACACAGCCAGGGCAAACATGCTGTACATGCGTACAAAAGCTGTACATGTGCAGAGCTTACACAAGGTCTGATCCAATGTCCCTGAGGACCGTGACGACACAAAGCATTGCTCCTCTACTTGTTAATGGTGACATGTGGTGTACATGTCTAAGGTTTCTATGTGTGACGTATAAATATTGAACAAACAATAATGCAAAGCCCATAATAACCTGACCACAAAAAATACAACATTTAGCCCACTCAGCACGGGCAAATTCATGTCAAAAATACCCTGTAGCTTATCCACAAGAAATGTCATCCAACAACACCAAAAACATGTTCCGCATCGGACCAAAAGCCATAGCCTAATTCAGAGTAAGGCCCGTAGTACAAAGGACTGCCAAGGTAAGAAAATGCATGCATCGTAGCCTACACAAAGATAAGAAGCCGCACTATAGTACATCCGCTAATAGAATAGAATCATTTGAAGTTATAAACGTTGATAGCTTCAACACGGAAAGTGGTCTACCGTCAGCTTGAGGTTCTGGTTGGTTGTGTCATGCTTTAATTCCCCTAGGTTTCTGTCATTTGAATGCGTACTATGTAATTCAGGGTGGGATGAAGTACAGTTTGAATGCAGACTGTGTCGCGCGGTCTTCCTGACACTCGTACTTTGAATTGTAAATTAACAATAAGACAATAATAATCTTGTATAAGTATGATAATGAAAATTTCAGCATGGCGGAGATAACATTTTAATTTCTTTGATACATTGAGCTACTCAAACGCAATCCGGAAATCTACTGAATTATGGATATCTAATTTTATCATAATTCATACTCCTATCTGTCGACATAAAAATAGTAGCATGCAAATGACTCGCCGGGTAAACGTTCTGCATACCAAGCATGTTTAGTGTGCAGAACCGAACGGAAAGGTGAGTGAAGTTTGGAAACACTTTGAGCAGAGGTAGCCGTCCAACCAAACAAAGAAATCCTATTAAATCTCGCTATGCTGTTTGAAAAGCTGTTCCTATCAACAGCCAGGTCGACACAGCAGTGAGGAGAGTCTCTAGTGAACCAGGAAATACATATATCCTTAGAACAACAATAACTGCACAAGGATATGCATTTCTCCAAGCTACAACAATTGACATTAGGCTAATATCTACAAGATCTATGAAGAGACTTTGGAAGTTGCTTAATGTGATGAACTTGGCAATTACTTAAAACATGAAACAGAAAAGATATATGATTATCATAATCAGAACAGTAATACTCTCACTAAAGTAACACAAACTAAAAACACTTGTACAGTACCGGTCAAAAGTTTGGACACAATTGAAAGGAAAGTGTGTCCAAACTTTTGACCGGTGCTGTACGTTGGCTGCAATCACTTCAGCGATAGTCAGTCCATTATGATCGCTCCACAAAATGGTGTATCATTACCACCATATTATGCACCATAATTGATTCATTCATCATCCCTTTATAATTAACTTTTTTTTTGCCTCCATTGGCTTGTACCTCAGTAAATTACACTTTGGTCCAATTACTTGGAGAATGCTGCATGAATTGTTGTGGTGGATGCTTTTAACAATAACTACAACAACAACAACAACAACAACGACGACGAATCATCATCATCATCATCATCATCATGTTACCTTATGTTATCTTACATCCTCAGGATACATTCCTAAAGTGACCTGTGGGAGGTGCTAGGTCAAGATAGCATCAAACAGTGACAAACAACGAGAAAAAAGGATCTGCCCCTTTCTATGGACATAACGGAAATCAACATGCATACATTTAAATTGATAAATATGAACCCAAAGTTAAACAGTGATTCACACAAAGAGCATCTAGGTAACATCTGTGACACCTTACCTATAAAAAAATGTGAAGGATTAAATATATTAAATAATATTACAGTATTTCAATACAGAAGCTGCCTTGTGATCAATAAAACGTTAATTTGTTGAATAAAAACAGACTGATGTTCATTTCTATTGATGGAAATGTGTGGTTGCTGAGGTATTAGATGTGTCTGAACTGTGGTAAGTGCAAAATGTGTTCCCTACGGTGGGGTTTGCTCGTGTTAAAAGTCTTAAAGTCACACTAGATACATCTCCTGCAACTATTTTCACCATAAGATCCACAACAGTTAAGAAAGGGAAAGGGATATGCATGGTGTTTTTCCCTGTACATTTTGAGTGTGTGTGTGTGTGTGTGTGTGTGTGTGTGTGTGTGTGTGTGTGTGTGTGTGTGTGTGTGGGGGGGGGGGGGGGGGTACTGGCTCACTCTTGGGGTAGAGGGGCATGGGATGGGGGTGATGGGGGCTCTATCTCACTGCGCAGTGCTGCCCTCTGCTGGCTGGGCTACCTGCTGCTCCTTGTTGAGGATGATGCTGATGATGTCTCCCTCGTGGTCCTTCATGTGCTCCATCAGTCTCTCCTTGCTGGTGGACTCGAAGCCACATATGCAGCAGCAGAAGAGCAGCATGCAGTACTCCATGCCAGGGCGGGGGGGGGGCTGCACCCCCTCCTTCCCTGGGGGGCTGGGGGTGAGTTCGCCGCCGGGGGGTTGGTCTCTGGGGGACCACCTGAGGAGCTCTGCGGAGGAGGGGGCCCCCGAGCCCCCGGCCGCTGTCCCCAAACTAGAGAGGCCTGCTGCTGGGGCCGCCGGAGCTGGAGCCGGGTCTGCTGCCTGGGCCTTCTCCTCCTCCTCCCTCCCCCCCGCCACCACGCTACCACCTGACCGCTCCGCCACCGCCACCGCCTCCGCCACCGCCGACACCTTCTGGGGGGCACACGGGGAACTAGGGAGGGGGAGGGAGGAGGAGAGACAGAGAGAGAGAGAGAGAGAGAGAGAGAGAGAGAGAGAGAGAGAGAGAGAGAGAGAGAGAGAGAGAGAGAGAGAGAGAGAGAGAGAGAGAGAGAGAGAAAGAGACCCACTTTCAAGACTAAAACATGATCCATGCAAATCCTGTTGTGTATGTGTGTGTGTGGACAGACAACACATTCAGTTTGGCTTACAGGCTGCGGTTTTGGCTCATGGTTCTTCAGATGGGAACAAAAACAAAACAACAACAACAGCAGCAATAGCAACAAGGTTGTTAAGACTACAACATCCAAGAGCCTCCCACTCACCGGCTGCTCTGGGAGATGGCCTCGTTAATAGCCTTGTTCACTTGCTCGTAGTTGTAGTTCTGGTCGCCGGCGTGCTTCCACATGTGGGACTTGAGGGACGGCGGGTGGCTGCACACGTAGCCGCAGAGGGAACACCTGGAAAGGACCGGAAGGGAAGGCGTGTGAGGGAGGGAGGGAGGGAAAGGGGGGAGAGTGAAAGAAATACAGAGAGCGAGAGAGCCAAGGAGAGAGAGGGAGTAGGAGAGAGAGAGAGAGAGAGAGAGAGAGAGAGAGAGAGAGGGGGATCAAGTCTCAGCCGAATTAATATGCCAGTAGGGGTTCCTTTAATCCCCTCAACTCCATTATATCAAAAGGAATACGCTTCACTAAAGACTCCTGGGGGCGAGACCCAGTAGCAGACACGCTCACTGATACTGCTTATCTGAAGTGCTTCATAATACTACGATCCCTCCGACTACACTCACACAGCTGCCGGCTCCACGCCACACTATCTACATGTTCCGACAATAATGCTCCAACAGCCACCGCAGACTCTTTTAGTGGCGGTCCAACAGGTGGGTTTTTCCTCACAAATACTTCACCCCCCGCCCCCCCCCCATATACTTTTCTGTTGTGTGTTTTTTTTTTTTTTTTTTACACACAAACCTTTTTGTCTCTCACCCTCCCTAGGTCTCCCCTCACTGGTTTACCTCAGTGGTACCTCACAGCCTGGTTCTCATTGGTACTTCTGTAGTAACTATACAGCCTGGTTCTCAGCTGTACTGCTGTAGTAACTACAGTACACCACCTGGTTATCACCTGTACTGCTGTAGTAACTACACCGCCTGGTTCTCACTGTTACTGCTGTAGTAACTACACCACCTGGTTCTCACCTGTACTGCTGTAGTAACTACACCACCTGGTTCTCACTGTTACTGCTGTAGTAACTACACCACCTGGTTCTCACCTATGCTGCTGTAGTAACTACACCACCTGGTTCTCACTGTTACTGCTGTAGTAACTACACCGCCTGGTTCTCACCTGTACTGCTGTAGTAACTACACCACCTGATTCTCACTGTTACTGCTGTAGTAACTACACCACCTGGTTCTCACCTGTACTGCTGTAGTAACTACACCACCTGGTTCTCACTGTTACTGCTGTAGTAACTACACCACCTGGTTCTCACTGTTACTGCTGTAGTAACTACACCACCTGGTTCTCACCTGTACTGCTGTAGTAACTACACCGCCTGGTTCTCACCTGTACTGCTGTAGTAACTACACCGCCTGGTTCTCACCTGTACTGCTGTAGTAACTACACCACCTGATTCTCACCTGTACTGCTGTAGTAACTACACCGCCTGGTTCTCACCTGTACTGCTCCAGCAGCTGCACGGCCTGGTGCTCCTGCGGGTGTCTCCTCATGTGGCTCTTCAGGCTGTTCATGTTGGTGGTGGCAAAGTCACAGCTGCAACACCTGCAGCCCCGGGGAGGGAACAGGGGAAACGCTATGAGTTTTGAAGTAAAGTAAAACTTTATTTCTATAGCGCCCTTCACAGCACGAACGCACAGGGTGCTTTACATCACAGATAAGGGATAGATAGGTCTGAAAAGAACAGCATCATCAAAAGAGATGAAAAAAACTAAAACTGAGGAACACCCCCAGAGGGACGACATCAACAGAACATAAACAGGTGAGTCTTTTGAGGCCCAGATGATGTTGTTGCTGGTCAGGTAATTTACACTCTAAGTACTCTGTACTGATTTGGGCTGGGATAAGAAGAGCAGCAGAGGGCCGGATCGTTGCCTCCAAGGCTATTTTGTTGTGAGGTTAAGAAGCTCAGCGATGCAGTGCACACCGTTTCTCTAATTGATAACACGGCTTAGAAAGACAGGCATTTCTCTGTGGAACTGTTTGAAGCCGGGTCTCGGATACCAAAGCATAGCCGCATAAATAAGGCACTTTGCCTGCGTTAAAGGGCTCTATCTATATACCGTCTAGGGACGGAAGGCATAAAAAAAACAAGATGTGTGAATGTGAGTGTAGAGAGCGTCGGATCGTCTGTTCACACATTTGACACCTTCTTGAGATATTCTCTAACATGAGTGCTGCTGTGTGAAATACTACAGCTGCAGTCAATGGCTGAGCCTTACTTAGTAACCTACTGCCCCCTGCTGGATAACGTTATTTTGACACTTACGATGTCACGAAGTACAGATTATAGTGTTGACTGGATGGGGAGATGGTATAAAGATGGTAAAAGGTCACGAGGAAAAATAAATATCTGCCTCTTTGGTAAACAGTCCTCCGTCTTCCTAGTGAGTAGAGATTTCTAAATGATATAGGCTTTTACGTTAAATTAGACAAACAACACTTCTAGCCTCATGAGCAAGGCGCAAACACACGCACACACACACACACACACACACACACACACACACACACACACACACACACACACACACACACACCTGTAAGGTTTGTCGGAATTGTGGATCCTCCGATGGTTCCGCACGCCGACATAGGTCGAACTGGTGTAGTCGCACACGTCACATTTGAACACTTTCTGCGAGCTGGCGGGGTCTGAGAGTGGAGACAAACACACACACACATCTCTTAGACATAACAGACATAGGAGGTGGCGCCATTACTGACAGCAGCCATCAGTGGTACACTGTATTGTACAACCCCCTACACCCTGGTTATCTTGGTTGTATAAGCCATTAACCAAGGTACCAAACTGCCTCACACCTGGGTCCCCAAAGTTACAGAGGGTGTGGTACTGGGGACTACAGGAAGAGGAGGAGGAGGAGGAGGAGGAGGAGGAGGAGAGAAACACTGTGTGACTGTGTGGGAACTGTGAAAGGGACTGTGGCGGAACTGTGAAAGGGACTGTGGCGGAACTGTGAAGGGATCACACGTCACGTGCTTCTCACCCTCGTCCGTCGTCGTCATCATCTTCTCCGATTCCTCGGCGGTTGCCGTGGTTTCAGTGACGGGGGTGAGCGTTGCCGTGGTGTCGCCGATGCCGTGCTGGTCCCTCTCATGATTCCTCAGCTGACTCTGTGATGGAATATTAATAAACACCGAACCAATCAGCAGGTCTTAAACACACCGTTTATTATTATAACCCTCGGAGGCAGGGAGAAGCATAACAGGGCAACCTCACCTTTACCGTGATTAGCATTAGGCTAACTCCAGAGCCCAGAGGTCACGACAGGCTTAAGGATCAGAACAAGCTAGTTCTCTCTTGTCTCTGCAGAACAAGCTAGTTCTCTCTCGTCCCTGGCATCACATTTAACTTATACTGCACTGCACCAAGACAGCCCTGCAGCACAGAAAAAACCTTCATCCCACATCCCCCCTCTCACTTCTAAGATCAGTTGATCAAGACCAGATCATCCTAAGTCCTAACTTTTCTTATCTTAACGGGTCGTAATTTAGGTCATCGAGAAACACTCTAGAGCAATTCGAACTGTGAGAAGGAGGGAAGGGTGGTGGTGGTGGGGGTGGGGGTGGGGGTGGGGGAGGGGGTGCTGCTTCAATAATACATTTCCATCAAGGGACAGTTGAGACTCAGACTGTCGACTGTCCTAATTTCCACCTCCCCCTACGTACTCACTTTGTAATAGAAGGCCTCGGAGCAAAACTTGCAGTGGTACATCCTGGTCTTGCAGTGGTGGATCATGTGACTCTCCAGGTCTTTGCTGTCCTGGGCGATGTGCTCGCAGATGGGGCACTGGTAGGGCTGCCTCTGGCGGTGCACGCGCAGGTGCTGCTTGATGTAGCCCTTGTTCCCGCTGCTGTAGTGGCACAGCCGGCAGCGGTAGGGCCTGTCGCTGCCTGGGATGTAGTCCACCAGACCCCCGTCCAGGGGCGTGCCGACGGGGTCCCCCCCTCCGCAGCCTCCCGCACCCCCACTGCCCAAACCCCCCGCTCCCCCCCCTCCTCCTCCTCCTCCACCCTGCTGGCTTTGCGCGTTGTCCTGCAGCTCCTTCAGGATGTCCTCGTCGGAGGTGTTCTGGTCCGAGCGTTCCCGGAGCCTCTCGATGACCGTCAGGAGGGACAGGCTGATGCCGGCTTTGGCGGCGGGGCCTTCCGAGGCCAGCGCCTCGGCCGCCAGGACGTCCTCCTCTCTAGACCGGGCGTCCAGCTCCTCCAGGGCCGCCAGCGTTGCTCCTCCTCCTCCTCCTCCGCCGCCCGTGCTGACCGGCTGCCCCCAGGCCCCCGCTGTGAGAGGGCCTCTGTCCGCCTCTGTCGGCCCCTCTGCTGCTGCGGCTGGGGCTGGGGCCGTGTCGGGGGTCTGGGCGGGCCGGACGGCGAGGGTCTTGAGGAGGGGGGCCTTGGGGAGCTCCGGGGTCCTCATCGGCATGGCAACCAGGGCCTCGGCCGCCAGGGAGTGCAGCCGGAGGGACTCGGAGTGGGTCCTCCGGCGGGCGGGGGGGACGTTCTCGTCCGGGTGGGGGGGGGGCTCCCCCGGGGGGGCGGTGGCCTCCTCTCGCTGCCTCTCGCCAACGCCGCTCCAGCCGATGGCCACCTCCGTCTGTTCATCTTTGTAAACGACGGTCGGCTGTCGATCGCCCGTACGTCCCGCCTCCTCCGCGGACAGCAGGCCCTTGTCGTCCCCCGCACCCTCTGGCTCGAGGAGGAGGAGGGGGAGGGGGAGGGGCTTGCCGGCGACCACGGGCTCCTCGGCGCAGGGGAGCCGCTCCACGATCACGTTGACGTGCCCGGCGCTGTTGGGACTGCAGCTGATGATCTTCTGCGCCGACGACAGCAGGCTGTCCGCCGTGCTGGTCGCGAGCCGGCTCTCCCGCTCGAGCTCCACCTCCGTCTCCGCCTCCGTGACGACCTGCACCTCCACCATCGCCTCCTCGGTGGCGGGGTGGTCTTTGGCGGCGGGATACGACGCCCCCCCCTCCTCCGCCGCCGGGATCTCCTCCTCCGTGACCGGTTCGGCCGAGTGGTGCTCCTTACCGCTCTCGGCCACCGGGGTGGTGCAGAGCTCTAGCTTGAAGGAGGAGGAGGAGAGCTTGTGGAGGGTCTGGGACTTGAGGTCTGTGGTTGAGGGGGGGTTGAGGAGGACCACGACGGCCTCCTCCTCCTCTTCCCCTGCCGGAGGAGGGGGCACGGAGGGGGCGGGCTCCTCTCCTCGTCTGCACGGGGCCACCGCCTCGTCCTCGAAGATGGGGTAGGAGCAGTCCACCAGGCCGGCGTGCTTCCAGGCGTGCGTCTTCAGCATGCGCTGCTGCCCGCACACGTAGCTGCAGATGAGGCAGCGGTACATGCCGTACTCCTCGTAGCTGTACCACTTCTTCTTGGCGGCGGCGGGAGTCTCTTCCGCGCAGTCCACGGCTGTTTTGAACACCTCCTCTACCGCCTCCGCACCGGCGAACGCCGCTCCTAACCCCTCTCTCCCCTCCTCGCCGTGGGCAAGCCGCCGGGTCGACGAACACGAACCGAGGTCCTTTTTGGAGTCGACGCCGACTTCACCGATGTCGAAGTGGAGCCTGACGTGGGCCTCCAGCTCCTCCTGGTGGCTGGAGGTGAAGCGGCACTCGGAGCACATGAGGATGAGGTCGCTGTGCTGCTCGTCGTGCTGTCGGAGGTGCTCCTTCAGGAGGGTCAGCGTCGGGGAGAGGAACATGCACAGGCTGCACTGGTAGCAGGTGATGGTTCGGCTGCTGCCTCCGGTGGCGACGCTGTTATCTAGCTGGATCATCTCCTCCTCCTCCTGCTCCTCCTCCTCTTCCGGCTCCTCCTCGTCCGACTCCCGAGCCCGCTTGCAGGGGGAGGCTCCGCCGCTCCCCCCCCCGCCCCTGCTGTCCGGGACTCTCACGGAGGCGCAGGCCAGGAGGGCGGCCCTCTTCTTCCCCGCCAGGGTGCATCGGCGCGGGCGCTTCTCCACTATCTTGCTGAGCTTCTCGATCACCTGGATGAGGGAGTCGGCGGCCTGCTTCTGCTTGTGTCTGTCTTCCCCTCCTCCGGCCTCGGCGAGGGTGGAGGGGGCTGGTGCTCTGGTAGGGATATAGACCGTCTCCAGCTGACCAGTGTGGGGGATCAGGGTGGCGACCCCGCTGCTGTCCTCCATACCTGTGGGACAACAAAGCAAAACACATCTGCATTAACAGAAACCACGTCGTATAATGTAGCTAGTTCTTGTCATAGACCTGTTTTTAGGTAAACAAAAATATGTGGCCTAGTTGGGACACAATGTCTTAAGGCTGTCTTCATGGGAAAATGCATTATTCCTAATTGGAAAAGAAGAGAACGCACAACAACAACATCGGCTCTGGCCGAAACCACCGTTGTCAATTAAAATCTACACTTTTGCATCTGGAACTAGAGTGTGAAGTCTACTTCATTCAATATGCATTATTCCATCATTTAATTGGGCTTCACAAAAATAACTAAATTTCTTATGGGCACCGTGGCCTCGGAGTTCAGCTGGGCCTCCCTCCGCCCAGAGGTTTATGACCCCTGGGGCAATGTGCACAGCACCACAGGTGTCACAATACAGTAGGCCTTATCGGCTACGTTTTGCAATTCTTCTCTAGAATTTGAAATGTAGCTCTTTCATATGGCTATATCATATGCCCTACAAAACACAGATTATATCAGAAATAAAACACGTTTCTTCATTCAGATAATGCAGTCAATCAAGTAAATCAATAATGATTAGGCTGGATTATGTGCACAGTATTTTCACACTGGCACCAATTTCCCAACAATAGAGGAAGTCCTTTCTGTGGTAAAACACACAAACTCTCATATCTCTGCAATTTAGTCCCACACTTTCTCATTCCTGACCACAACAACCCATATTCCCTATCCTCTGACTTCTGCTTTTAAGTAGCCTACTCTCTGAACTGCCTAGAAGTAGTGTCCCTACTGCTTCTGCAAAACAGACAAGTGGAAGTCAGACCACAAGTCAGAGACACTGCTTGTCAGATAAAAGCTCCACTTGTCTTGCAGCAGCAAGTCTGACAATATCAACACATGACTGAGTGTACTATGGTCCTATCAAATGAAAGCTTCTTGTTTGATAAGTGGTTCAAACTGCATAGTTTGAATTAATCTAGTTAGATCAATTGGCAGCAAACTAAACAGGGGACATATTATGTGCGATCATGACTAGCTAGTGCCTGAGGCGGGCCGTCTACACAAGAACGGTCTAAAAATACAATCCCATCCAGCGGGGCGTGGGTGTCTCTCTCTCTCACACTAACTGGGTGGATCCCTCCCTCACCAAACCTCAAAAGAATAAATGCATCATGCATATCTGCTGAATGTCAGACAGACACACAGGCAACATAAGAACCAGTGTTAAAGTTGCACCTGTGAGAAGGAGAACATGGTGTCTGTCTACAACAACCAGAGAACAACTCCTAGAAAAAGGGGGGCAGGGACATGTAGAGACAGACTACAGACAGCGATCCATCATAACACACTTGTTTGTTAGGCTTGATCTATCATATTAACACACTTGTTAGGGCTTGATCTATCATATTAACACACTTGTTAAGGCTTGATCTATCATATTAACACACTTGTTAAGGCTTGATCCATCTATACACCCCCACTGATTCTGATCACCTGTAGTCACTTACTTAATGTAGGAACTACTTAATTCTTGTTGCACTGAAGCAGGTGGTTGATTGACAGTGTATAGCGTTGTCTAAATGTAAGAGGTATCCTATGGTTGTCTAGTGGTGATGTTAGGATTGACTGTGTGTACCCTTGTCTAAATGTAAGGGGTATCCTTAGGCTTGATCCATCATAACACACTTGTTAAGGCTTGAGGCTAAGCTAAGCTCCAACACACACGAGTCTCTCTCACAACACACATTGTCAAATACATATTTAATTGGTTCCTCGTTTAATAAATGACTAAAGGGATCATGCGGGTTTTATGTGTTAGGTTGGCTTAGGTACTTACTGATCGGAAAATGCTCAACTGATCTTTGGCCTCAACACATAAAAAAACGGTGCTTTTATTTCCTTTAGCAATAAAAAAGAAAGTGGCCTCTGTCTCTCTCAGGGCTGCAAAATGGCGAGGAATGGGAACCCTGATCACGTGACTCGCAAGGCTATGATCAGGTGACCAAGATGGAATGCCGTGGCTGCGTTGGTAAGATTGCGACGGAAATCTGATCAGCACGCATGGAATGCCTCTCGTCCAATCAAATTACTCGGTCGCTTTATGACGTTGAACCTAGTGTGCGCTCCGGCGCTCTCAGAGGGGATTGACGAGCGCACCGAATGTATTTGTATTCAGAGGGAGAGGTTTTTGATTTGTATTCAAAACTGATCGAGTTAACGGATTTATGAATTCGCAACCAGTGCTGATTTACAGATAGTGAACAGACGATGTTGAGAATAGACCGAAAGTGCCGCATAAATCCTCCCCTGCCCCTTCATACTGCAGTCAACTTTATTCACCGAGAGACTTGTTGTTGCTTGGCGCTAACATGATCAAATGCTGCCATCTAGTGGTAAAGAACGATGTTACCAGATGCCTGGGTTTATTCCTGGATCTTTTTTAGTTTGATTTTTTTACACAAGAAAAATAACCAGAACTCTAAACTCACTTTACAATCGTATAGATTTCATGAAAACTAGCTCCTGCTATTTTAAATGTGTAGGCTGAAATGTATTGAATAGTATAGGGGCATGGCTTTGGTGAAATTAGTGGAAGGGTTAATAATAGTCCATGAGCCAAGACCCGAAAATTCACCCACGTATCATCTGGGTGGGAAAATTCTAGTTGTGTTTTTTGACTTGCTAGACATCTCTAGTTCACATTTTGGCCATTGCGGACTGGTAGCTTAGTGGCAGTTATCATGCATTGAATAGAAATGTTCAAATCCTAATACATTTTCTGCCAGTCCATCACTGGGGACAAAATGTGTAAAATAGAGATTAGATTAGGTAGGAATTGTAATTGTAACGGACAAAGGAAAGGGCTTAGAACATGATCTGCATAGAGTATGTCCTAGGCTCTATGATCAGGATCACTGGGTTCATATTCACAGCTATGAATATACAGGTGCATCTAAATAAAAAATATCATGGGAAATGTTCCGTAATTTAATTCAAAAAGTGAAACTTTCATATGTTCAAGATTCATTACACATGAAGTGAAATATTTCAAGCATTTTTTGTAATGTTGATGATTACGGCTTACAGCTCATGAAAATCCAAAATCCAGTATATAAAAATATTTTAATATTAAGACCAATAAAAAAAAGATTTATAATACAGAAATGTCGACCTTCTGAAAAGTAAGTTCATTTA
>NC_137689.1:10186191-10221191 GCF_963989245.1 Nansenia antarctica
AACAAAACACACTATGATAAGATATCTATCCAAAATGGGGATATACTTTATGGATCAACCATTTTACAAATCTTTATAGCAGTATAACAATGAATCCGGAACAAAAAGCTATACATGACAAACGCTTTCCCTTGAATTAGCTATCAAAGAATACCAGAACCCATTGGTGCCGATGGAATATTAAATGAAATTGTTAAATATACAAACAACAGCTATTCTAAAAGTCGTACTGCAGCTATTTCCCCAACATTTGGAATCAAAGACTGATCACTCCAATATATAAACATTTAGACAAATTTGACCCAAGTAATTATGGTGGTATCTGTGTTAACAGTAACCTGGGAAAAACATTGTGTCCTTTTGGCTGTTTACAGATGACCTGGTGTTGCTATCCCAAACAAAAGATGGTCTACTGCAACACCTTCATATACAGCACAGGTTCTGTCACACCTGCAGAAAAGGTCATTACGCAAAGACCACTAATTCTATTTAGACACAGTGGTCCTAGAACACACAAGGAATTATACACATTCAGGCCTACATATCAGCAGTACTGGTAACTTGCATCAGAATCAAAATCAGAATCAGAATTATTTTTATTGCCAAGTATTTGCACATACAGGAAATTGACTTGGTGAGGTTGGTGCATAGGACATAAAAAACAACAATGTATAAGCAGCAATAATTAGAAAAAGACAATGGCAAAAAGGGCAAAGGAACAATAATTATGTAGGCTGTAAATTAGAGTAAATGTAAACAAAAATATAAATTACACGGTCAGTTAATTTAGTTGTATGTGTGTGCGTGTTCGTGTGCGTCTGTGTGTGTGTGAGTGTGTATGTGCCTGTGTGTGTGCCTGTGTGTGTGCCTGTGTGTGTGTGTGTGTGTGTGTGTGTGTGTGTGTGTGTGAGTGTATGTGTGTGTGTGTGTGTGTGACAGAGGGGGGGGGGGGGGTGGAAGTCCCAGAGTCAGGCAGGGGGCTTGTTTGTGAGAACCACTGCCATGGGGAAGAAACTGTTCGGGTGGCACGCAAAGTTTTGGTCTTGATAGACCGGAACCTTTTCCCAGATGGAAGTCTTTGGAAGAGGTGGTGACTGGGATGGGAAGGATCAGCGATGATCTTTTCTGCTCTCTTACTGGTCCTGGAGTGGAACAGGTCCAGGACAGATGGCAGGTTGCAACCGATGACCTTCTCGGCTGACCGAATAATCAGCTGTAGTCTGTGCCTCTGTCCTTGGCAGTGGAGGCAGCGAACCAGACGGTGATCGATGAGCTGAGGATGGACTGGATGATGGACGTGTAGAACTCCACTATCACTTTCTGCAGCATATTGATGAGCGTGGCCGTGAACGAGCTGAGAGACAAAGCCAGAAGAGCTTTCTATGCTATGAAAAGAAACATACAGGTACAAATTGGCATACCAATTAGAATTTCAATCAATTATTGAATCAATTGTTCAATACAGCAGCGATGTTTGAGCCGCACTCAACAATCGGGAGTTTCCCAAATTGGACACAAACCCTGTCGAAACATTCCATGTCGAGTTCTGCAAAAGCATCCTGCACGTCGAAAAAGGAAATCTAATCTGAGGCTCAGGTACACAAACCGAACCGACCCCATAGAGCCTCAAGACAACTATACACCACAGAGATTAGACCTAACTGCATTATAAAGAAACTAAAACAGAACAATGTAACATCATATTGGAAAGAAAGTACAAAATAATCTAAGTAAATTGAGTTGCTATCTGGCCCTAAACAGAGATTACACAGTGTTACCTGTCCATTGAGACAGATCCAAAATCAAGTCATTGGCTATGTACAGACTCGGTGAGCATAGCCTGGCCAGAGAGAAAGACCACCATAGACAAAACTGGCTTCCCAGAGAAGACAGGTGATGATCACTCTGCCCACAAAATGAGGTAGAAACCCAGGTACATTTCCTAACCTCAAGCCAACAGTACAATGAAACTAGAGATTTCTTCTTTTTCTTTTAAACAAATCCAGAAAAATTACCAGATTGACTGGGTGAAATACCCAAATGTTGAGAGAGAGAGAGAGGGAGAGAGAGAGAGACTATGGAATATGACTATGGAAGAAAAGAGAAAGGGAGAGAGAGTCCATATGACCCCCTATAGTAAAGGCATACCTATACCATGGGGATGTTTATTATTCATATCAATCTGACAGTAAAAGGGGGTGCATTAGAGGTTACACTCTCATTGTTTGAGTTGAACAGGCTAATGTACGCATTTCCTCACTGCTGTGCTCGGTCAAGTTGCATATAGATCTTCTTCCACATGATGTCATTAAATCTAATATCTACACCTCCTATTAACTTGGTTGCCTCTCATTCAAAGGCACCCAGAGCATGCTTTCTAATCTGAAGTGACAGGCGATATACTTTTGCATTACGCACTGGCCTCGGGCAAGGGAGCCTGTTTCTTTGAAAATGTTGGAATCAGGTTATTTCTACTGAAGTATTAAAGTAATGCTTCAGTTTAAACTACTATTTCAGTTTTTCCCCCTCTACCTGGAGGGCTAGGGGGGTGATAGAAATAGAGAGAGGATGAGGGAGAGAGAGAAAAAGAGATGGGCTGTATAAATATGCTTTGAAAACATCTTTGATGAGCGGATGGGTCAATAACATTGGTCAATATCTATGTGGAGGTGATTAAATGAGTGCAGGCGATTGAAGACAGAAAGCTAAAATCGGATGGTTTTGTGTTAATATTTTAATGGTTTTATTGTTAATATTTACAGTATGTGTATGTATGTTTGTGTGTGTGTGGGTGTGGGTGTGTGCGTGCATGCGTGAGGGTGTGTGTGTGTGTGTGTGTGTGTGTGTGTGTGTGTGTGTGTGTGTGTGTGTGTGTGTGTGTGTGTGTGTGTGTGCATGCGTGAGGCTGTATGTGAGTATTGTGCATTTTGTGTATTTTGCAAGTCAAGAAGAGAGTCCCCAGAAGACTGTCCCAACCTGTCTGATGATGTCACAATGGAGCAGACCACTCCTCAGTCAAAACACAACTGACACTAACATCACATCACTCAAGCCACATCTTTAAACCACTGAAACTCCCATTCCTATGACCAAGACTCCTCTTCCTCTCCTACCAAGAGCTGTTCCTCGTGTCTCATCTCTCTCTCTCTCTGTCTGTCAGTCCTAGATCACTCAGCTCACATCTCTCCGGTCACTCACTCAGCCAAAATGCAATTCCCACATTCAGCAGCGGAGGGCGGTAGAAGCCAGCAGATACAGGACTGGAGCTCTGGCCAACGCCAGGACATGGTGACCTTTGACAGGCGGTCATTCATCACCTCCGACCATGAAGCACCAGACGCACTGTATTTGGCTGTTTTCTCACTCCCCCGCTCATATCATATGTGAGGCACGGGAGGACGGAGAGGGGGGGGAAAAAAGGCTATATTGTTTTGTGGCAAATTGATGTGATCCATCTGACCATGTGACTCCTGGAACACACTCCCTGAGTGACCACCGAAGGGCTAGAATTGCATTGTGGGTCTTTAGGCAATAAGGGACGATGTATGTCCTCCATTTTGCCGCAGGAGAACAAACAAAACGACAGCCCGTGTTCATATATTTCATAGTCCTTTTTCCCTAAAATATATCCTCAACCCTGGTGAAATGTCTGAAGCTCGCTCTGGCTGCTGCTGTTGAAGTCATTTTCCTCAGAGCTGTTGGCTTATTTTTTGGTCTCTTGATCGGATTTCCCCACTTACGGTATCTGGTGTCATTTCTCATGCCATGCTGTAGTTGCCTTAACACATCTTTCACCGGTGTTACACCTGTAAGGAAATACCACAGCAGCTGCCCTCTAAAATGAGAACCTATACATGATTACAGTATGATTTAGAAAAGTGCACTGGGTTCCTTATCTTGCATGCAAAATGATGCCATAGAAGAAGATCCTGTCGGTCTGTCTCTATGTGCACCGCATATGTGCACCGCTAGAGGCCCCAGAGTGAAATAAACACAAATAAAAACACATAAAAAACATAAAAAACACATATAAATGTCAAAAAAAAATCCAGGGGAGTTGTGTTGGGTGTCACTCAGAAACATTAATGTGAGCATTTCCTCAATACCCCCCTCCCCCCCCCAAATAAATGTGTCTCTTTTTAAAAAGCAACCGAAGACTTAACCTCGCCTACATAGTTTCCTGTTAGTCCTACGATGTCTTGTTCTTATTATTGCCATTATATATTATTTATTGTATGTGTGTGTGTGTGTGTGTGTGTGTGTGTGTGTGTGTGTGTGTGTGTGTATGTGTGTGTATGTGGGGGGGGGCGGTCCCGACATTTTTGGTTCAGGGCCCCATAATGGGTGGAGCTGATACTGCCCGGTACTGCTCAGGTCTCTGGTGTAGCTGGTGTTATTCCAGATCCACACTGGGAGCGACACAGTGAATCTCACCAATGCAAAAATAGCCCAAGCTCCTTGTCACTCTTATTGTGTTATGTAAATGGTACATTATAGAGGTTATTAGACATGGCTACTGTAGGATGCTTCTAAGTGCTTTATCTTAGAACGGTTAAAGGGGTCCTCTTCATTTTCCTGTCTGCCAGTGATTGTAATGGAGACACATTTAGAATGAGGGAAGAGGAGTGCTCTCCCAGGCAGGAGACATACAGGGGCAATAACACTGGCATGAGGATCACTGTGTGTGTGTGTGTGTGTGTGTGTGTGTGTGTTGTTTGTTTGTCTGATTAGGTATTATGGCCCCATGTCTCCCTATGTCTGGATTTGCTCAGCAGTATATCTCACGGTTAAAACAACTGACCTTTCAGAGATACCAGGAATATTGAACTGTTTTTTTAGTGGTACAGGAAAAGTTAATGCAGATACTCACACAGGCATTCGTATGGAAACATGACTTCCCACTAATGCTAGCTGGTGGGTAACTGTGGGGCAGGTTATGCAGATCGTGAAGTGGATATTACAAAAAAAATAAAAAAAATATTGACCATACTATTAGGTGTGTTTAGTTTTCGTCCTCTGGGTATTCATAACAGAATTCATCATCATTAACTAAGATTACAAATGTTACCTTTTCAAAACTGATTCTTTTGATATTATATTATATGTTCTATGACGTGGATGCTACTAAGAAGAGACCTATCAAAACCTAAACAAAAAAGTCCCAAATTGCAGCACTATTACCCTTCGATTGCTCGCCGTGGAGCTATTTTGCTTTACCCGGTGAAATTAATTACTTATTGATCAATGACTAGTTTAATACAATGAAGTGAATTAATAAATAAGTGAATAGATAGTTGAATTTCTGCCGCAGGTAGATATTCATGTTTGCGTACGTCATGCTTAGCAGCTTCTATTTTTCACATGTTATCAATATGGGAAGAGGTTAGGCTAGGTAGGTACTAACTGGACATGGGTTTAGTTTCAAATGAATCACAAGTGAGTTTCTTACAAGCTTCGAAGCACAAATATCATCTTTCAGTTCTGTTCACTATGACACTACACTGCCAGCAGGATACTGGTCCCTCTGCAATAGGTCAGCAACATGCTCTAAAAGATATGACTTGATAATCTGTCTCCCCAAATCTGTAGGATCTACTCTCAATCTCTAGAGTGTACTCTGTCCAAGACTTTGGGCTCTACATGACTTTTTCCTTAGCAAGCACAGCACTTCAAATCCCCAATAGCTACTTTCTGCATATCTCGGCAGAAGTCTAGACCTGCAGTGTGTGTGTGTCTGTCTCTACAGAACAAGAGAGTAAAGGAAAGTTTTGAGTGAAAGACTTTGTATCTTTCTGTTCATCTGCTGGCCTTATCGGCTGCTCATACACTCATTCAAGATCAGCCACAATGACTAAAGAGAGGGAAACAATACACAATAAATGGTGCAGTGAACTGATTAGTTTTATTTTACCAAGCAAGGACTGGTCCTACTGAATCAGGATGTGAAGAGTTGTGTGCTAATTGAAATCTTTGTAAGGATCTTCCTAAATAGAAATCATTAGCACTTGGAACAGTATCAGCCAGCTATCAGCCAGCTAATAAACATTTATTTATAGGAAATTATTGCCTAATGTATCAAATTAACAACATGCAACAACCAAGATTTATACATGATGTTAGGCACATTTATTATATTTACTTAAGGTATTCAGCCAAACACATTTCCGTATAAAACACATCTTTTTTTATAGATAGCAGTTTATGATAGAATATGTAAGATTAACAGCTCTCTGTGTGTTTTTGTTTGGGTGATTTATGGTTGCTATAAAGTTTGTTTATTAGACTGGTGCAAATAATTAAATGGTGGAGTTTTAAGTGCAATGTTCACCTAATGCACGGAAATAATGTGTAGAAATATTACCCAGTAAAGCTGGAGTCAAGGAGTCAAAATATTTACCCCAATAAATCTGCCTTTAAATCTGCCTTAACATCTCCCTATTATGGTCTTCGGACACTCCAGCGATGTCTCCTTTTGTCCTCAATAACATGAGATAAATATCCCCATTCAATGCATCTGTTGTTTTTCATTACCCCTAATTTCCTTTACCCTTTAAAATGGAGAGAGGAGGACACAGAGTAGAACTTTAGAGGCCAAACCACTTCCATACCAATGGTCATTATCTGTGTGAATTTGGTCCATTAAGACCAGAAATTAGCCCAATAACTAGGTCAAAAGATGTGATTGAACAGCATCAGATTGATTTCATGAATATTAGGAATAATTCACCATTGCTTTGCTGGAGATAATTGGATACTTCATCATTTGTTTTTCTGACAAGGACATTACGTAGTATGCCTCCAAAAAACTATGTGATCCCACATAAGCACTATTGAATTGATTATTAGTGAGGTGATTTCCTGATATGTATTGTATGTATGTATGTATATGGATTAGGTGTATTACAATGATATTGACAGTGAGTAGTGGAGGATGGTTTGCCTTCCATATATCTGGTAACATCCACACTATCTCACAGTATCACACTGTGTTAGGCAAATGGCCAGAGTCATTTAGAAAATAAATCTAAGAATCACTGTCCTGATTAAAGGTGTCTGTGTGTGTGTGTGTGTGTGTGTGTGTGTGTGTGTGTGTGTGTGTGTGTGTGTGTGTGTGTGTGTGTGTGTGTGTGTGTGTGTGTGTGTGTGTGTGTGTGTGTGTGTGTGTGTGTGTGCATAGAATACATCCATACTGTGCTTCTCTCTCACTACTCTTCACTCCAGACAACAGCTATAAGAGGAAGATAAATGCCTTCCCTCTCAGAAATCCAATAGAAATTCAGATGCATTTAACAAGTAGAAGATCCAAACTTTTCCCTATAGTTTATGCAGGCTTTTGGTGATGTGAGGAGGATCCAGCAGGTAGCAAACGCTGTCTACAGGATCTCTGTTCTGGTCAAAAGAGAAGCAGGGAGACATAACATAATGTGAGTGCTTCATGCCCATAACCTATATTATATAATTACCTGTATATTATTAATTTGTGTGCATGCACATGATAATAGTTACCAGTTAAGCATGTGTGCACGCACGACTGCACGTATCAGACAATTCCCCATGGGCATTTTTCATTGTGTCACAGTTATGCAACAGTCAAAAAGTAACCAAACTGACGATGTACAGTGGTTATGAGAGTAATGTTTTTTAAACGTCAAAATGAAAACGCTGGATCTCTGCAGCTGTTGCAATGTGGATTGACGAGGATTTGATGATTGCTGGTTAGTCAATATTGTTGCTGGTTAGTCAAACAGAACTTTGTCCTGAGGTCTGTTATCTAGTGTCTCGCTTAATCTACACACCAACCATTTATAATGTTACTCACCCATGTATATTAGGTTGCACTGAATCTGTCTCAAGCTGCTATTTTAGACCTATTTCTTTACCTTTTTTATAAGCACACATTACTCTACAATAAGTCCCAGTGCAATTAATTCAATTTCTAATGGGACACAATGTATGAAATTTCACCTTAGCATTAAATCATGTTCTGAAATTAGTCATGTTTGAAGGTAATGAATTGATCAGATTCACCTGCAACCTGTTTTTTCATCTGCAACCTGTTTTTTCATCTGCAACCTGTTTTTTCAATGCTCGTTTTGACACCCTTGTTTAGGGTTTAGGAACCGACCGTATGTCTCTCTCAAGTGTAACACCCTGACACTCTGGAAATGTATGTACAGCATTCCCTGTGTCTGAGACGATCATGATTGTCATACAGCATGCACAACAAACAAGGTTCAGATAACCACTTTTCTATGATTAACCTTATATACAGAGGTGATTACTTGAGTTGATTCTCTTAGGACCAGTTGCTCCTATAGCTCAGTGGGCTTAAGTGATGGAAGTGATAGAATGTAGGCATTTCCTGTAGGGTTCAAAAGCTCCATGTGCCCAATTCAGCTCCTTCCAGTGTCTTTATCTCAGAAAAGATAGAAAGGAACCAGAGATTGACCTATTCTCCCATGCCATGAGATGCAGAATATACAATTTGAATTCAGCACATCTCTATCTTGCCATAGCTCAGTGACTAGTAAAGTTGTAGAGTATGTGGGAGACTGGGGTCCCAGTCCAGAACAACATGTATAGATGGAGGATGCAAACATTGTTACTGTATGTATGTAAGGTAGCCTGATCAATATTATTCTCTAGCATTTTTGTAAACTAGAATAGAATTGCCTGATGGTGTGACAGAGGCAGGGTTTACAATACACATCCAAGCAGAGCTTTCATTTATGTCTGGATACCAATATTTTACTAATGTAAGAGTTGGTCTGTTCAGTGAATGTTTGCTAGGGGTAGGCCCTACCGTTGAGTTGAGGGGGGATGGCATCCCCCCTGAAATAAAAATGGTCAAAATCATCCCCCTTCTAAAACAGCCATCCCCCCCTTTCCATCCCTTATGTCATTTTAATCAATGAACGTGGTATTACTGCTATTTCAACATTTAGTTTTGCGCATATTGAGTAAAATACTGTGGGCGAGGGGGCAGGCACACATGCAATGACATTCTTACCAAGTCACTGACACTGAAGTCACTGACGCTGTGGGAATGCTAAAATTGTCCCCATATGATCAAATCCACCATCCCCCCTGATTTTCTTTTACAACTGGAGTACTAGGCCCTACATAGCCTCAATTATTTCTAACAGAAATGCAATAATCTGAAGACAAACTTGGTCACATGTTAATACTATGTTTCTAAGAACACACCAGAGCTACATTAAGTTGAGAGTGTGTACTAATATTACATCTGACATCTCTGGGACATTAACATTAGAATGTCTTGCAAACATTATGTTTCATTCGTCTGGTTGAAATTTGGTATGAGACGTTGCCTCAATGACAGTTTCTGTCTGCCGTATTATGTTCCTCAAATAACTTGGATGAGACAGTGTTACTACATCCTATTTCACTTGTATGTGTAATGTTTTGGTTTATGTTGTTAGCAGTTATCTACCGTTGTCTCTTTATGATTTCCATAAGACAATGAATCAAACAATGTTTGCAAACCTCTATACAATGTTTGGACTTAGACATTGCTGGACCATAACTTTTTCCATCATGATGGCATATATGTATTGTTGCATATCCATATATGCAACAATACAACCAAAAAACAATGGTAATGCAACATCAGTTTGACTGAAATGGCTATATGGTCAAAACTGGTAGGTTCAGGGTAGTATTACGAAGACTGTACCCAAACATTGTGAGTTCAAGTTGGCTTTGGGCCAATTTTGACAGAAGTGCTTTGGTTTGCTGATACCTTCCACAGACTTACCCTTACCCTAACCACTAACTAACTAACACAACGTTATTGCCTAACTCTAACCCTGAACACTCAAAGTTAATGCCTAACCCTATCCCTAACTTTAACCACTCAAAATTAATGTCATATACACCTAATAGGCTTGTAAGTTGAAGTAACTCAATGCAAGTACTAATTGTTTTTTGTTGTTGTTACCCTTTAGTAGTTCTTTAACCGGCTCAGTGGCTTTGCGGTTAGAGTCTCCGCCCTGAGATTGGGAGGTTGTGAGTTCGATCCCCGACCAAGTCATACCAAAAGACTATAAAAATGGTACTCGATGCCTCCCTGCTTGGCACTCAGTGAATCATCGGTTCTCAAGGCTTACTTACTCACTTTAGTAGTTCTTAGCGGACACGTGCACATTTCACGCTACAGTAACGTGAAGATGAGCGTGTCATGGTGGCCTGGTACGATCGTTTGCATGCATGTTTTTCTAGGAGATTGTATTGGGGGACTTAGCTGTCTCCAAATGGATCTCATCACATGTAATAAAACATATAGTTTATTGACTCACATGCACATATGAGAAAGGGTTCAAACACACAATGTAATTTCTGGTAATTGTAAAGCCAGAAATATCTAGTTTTAACAATACTAATGTGATACACGATGATTTAGTCTAACATAATAAACGTGATTTTATAGGGCAGACCAGCCGACTACAACAGATTATGGGTGGTGGCAATATGAAAGGCTTGTATATGGGAACTTAGGTGTGTGTGTGTATGTGTGTGTGTGTGTGTGTGGGTGTGTTTGAGTGTGTGTATGTGTGTGTGTTTGTGTGTCTGTGTACAGTACGTGATTGCGTGCTATGCGTGTATATGTGTGTGTGTGTGTGTGTGTGTGTGTATGAGTACCAACCAAACAACAAAATATCTAAGCTATGTCCTAATAGGATAATTAATTCAGTGCAGAGAGCCAATACATAGAAGGATGTAGGGTGTTAGTGTGGGTGTGGGTGTGTGTATTTGTGTGTGTGTGTGTGTGTGTGTGTGTGTGTGTGCGTGTGTCTGTGTGTGTGTGTGTGTGTGTATTTGTGTGTGTGTGTGTGTGTGTATTTGTGTGTGTGTGTGTGTGCGTGCATTTGTGTGTGTCTGTGTGTGTGTGTGTGTGTGTGTGTGTGTGTGTACGGGGTGGGTGAGGGTTAATACAACATGATAAATATTTGATTTCTGTTGGGGGGACTTGTCCCATCATTCCAAATGGGAAATGGCTGTAATGCGATTCGGAACAGATTTTCCTCTGGGAGGCCTGGGCAGTGTGCACTAGAGAAAAGGCCGAAGCGGCCGCGTGCGTGGCCAGGGGAAATGAAAGCGGAAAATACTCTTACAAATCACTGCATGGCACCACGTCTCACTCCTGACTCCATCACCATCTGAAACGACCCGGGAAGGAGGCTATACTGTACTGTGTGATAACGCTGAGGGGAGCTTTTGTTTTTGGAATCACAGCCACTACGTAGTACGTACACACTGCTACAAGTGAAATGTAGCCTTATAGGTGACACTTATTTACATTTTTCAGAATAAAAGTCTGAACAATTTGATCCGAGGCTGCCTGCTTGTTCCCGGTTTCACCAGCTGCTAGCCACATACGACTCTTATTATTTAACATAAGACTCCGATAAATTGTATTCTCTGTGAACACTGTGACAAGCATGTTGAAACTCGATTTCGAAAAATGTCGGCCCTAAACTTTGCACATGATTTTGAGTCTATTGAAGGGATTTATATATACAAAATGATACTCAGCAGGGTAAAAACTGGCACATTCAAATGTCCACAAGCCCTATAATGTGTGTGTAGACTGTAGCGAACACTATGTTACATGCTAGCACAGCTCCTCTCCCACTAAACAGGCTTTGCTGTTTTCGGGTCAAGAGGCACAGCAGTTTGTCTGTCTCAGGGCTTGCAGAAAACAGATGTTTACTCTGTAAAAACTCTAACCTAATACTGTGGGGAGCTTCCAGTGAGATATATTTATAGACAAGTGTGCCAGACAATCAAACAGCATTTGTCCTCAAGTGGGGGGAAAATATGGTTTCAGCAATATTCGGTGGCACGGAGTGAAAGTAATGATTGATTATAGCCAGAGAGAACACTTTGGTACTAATTTCATCACTGCTGAGAAATGACATGGGGCACTTCTTGTAACACACACACACGTACACACACAGTGTTGTTTATTCTTTGTTCTTCTTTTCTGTCCTTTCTTTTTTGTGAAATTGTCAGAGAAAATTAATGCAATTAAACTTGGGCTCTGGGCGAAAAACTGTTTCAAGTTTGTCACACTGCAATCCCGTTATCCACTGATGAAGAAAAAACAATCCAGTTTCTTACTATTATTATTTATTTTTTTCTTTCTCTTCACACATGCTATTCCTTCACCATAGATTTGGAGAGGGGGGACTGTAATGTCACTGTCATTGCATCTCTTTTCATTTGAGCTCAAAACGAGATGGCCGCGTCAGCCCCCCCTGAAATCACTGTTAATGTGTCTTAATGAGTAATGCAGAGTGCCGCTCACGCTCGCTTTTAATATTTTCACACAGCGCGACTGAACTGGCTCCTCCGCATCTCCTCTTGAAATAAACAAACCGAGTGCAAACGGTAATCGTCAGCACAGTGAAACGCGCCTCATCTGCCTGATGAGAGAGCCTCATCTGCAAACACACACACGCACACACACACACACACACACACACACACACACACACACACACACACACACACACACACACACACATGTACCTCTGCATAGAGAGAATGCAGTGCTTCTCGGTCTAGTTTTTCTATTTTCTATTTCTAAGTGTTCACTGACATAACTTTATGAAATCATGAAGCGATAAATATAGTCAAATATGGGCAAAACCAGCGCACATTACAAAACACGTTGTTTTCTTCCCACGTGTACAGTATCTCAGATAGGCCTGCTTATGCATGCGATATATACATATAAGTTATTATTTTATAAATGAGTGCTGTGACTCTTTGCGATGTGTCCCACATGCTAAGTGGACAGGGACAGATTTGATGTGGTTTTATGACTACCTAGAAGACTGATGTTGCTCTCAGTGTTCAGAATGACCCTCGACATACAGGCCTGACCCCATTACCTCGGTTTATGACTGGTAAACACCGTCCTAAAGAGTCCATTAGCCATGGGAAAAGTCCCCTTATACCCGCCCAGGCTTTTAACTCTGGGGTTGAGGTAAAGTAACACCATGAAGGGCTTCAGTTGACCACAGTGGTGACCTGACCCTTAATCGAACCCGCAACCCTGGACGGTTAGAGAATAGCTCCCGTACAGTAGGAGTGAAGTCGATGGCTTACCACCGATCTAAGATATCCATCTGATGACATCCTCTCTATCTCCGTAAACTGTATGTATGAAACATCTGTTGTGATTGATTCAAATCGCTGCCATCACACTTTCAAAGTGTATTCAAGTGTGAATTGCAGCTGTAGCTTCTGTATGCAGCTGTAGATGTTGCAAAGTGGTGCAACATAAATATAGTGTAGTTCTGTAGCTCTGTGCATCTTGGCCAAAAGAGATTCATATTATACGTTAAACTAAAAATAAAATCATATAGTCTATCATTGGCGAAAAGCCCATCTTCTAACGTACGCCCCCAGCTCAGGTCGTGACTTAACCAACCACACAGCCCACCCCCCCTCTCTCTTTCTCTCTCTCTCCACCTCCTCATAGCTGTGTACTGTATCTGCAGGTTGAACGAAGGAAACCCCCCTCATGGGCTCTAAAATAGCTGTGTGTAATTACACTGCAGGATCCACAATATGTAGGCCACAGCCTAACTATGGGCTTTAGGTTTAATTAGCGATTAATTACCACCACTGCAAAAAAAACTATTATCCTCACTTAAATATCACTGAGGACCGGAGGCCTGTGGTGATGACTGGATACAGGCTGGGCTGGAGACTCGCAGTGGTGGAGACTCTGAACTTCACTTAACACTAGGACGGCCATGAGTGGGGTCATTTGACCCTGTGAGTAAAAAAACATTTTATATCTTTGCACTCGATAACATTTCAGGACCCTCCTTTCATGACTTTTCCTATATATGTGCGTTCTACCACCCAGTATCCATACATTTTCAAAATCACATCAGGATAATTCAATTCAATTCAACTTTATTCGCCATGTGCAGTGCACTAGGAACATGACTTGGTATTCTCCATGCTGAACAAGCTACAGTACATACAACAAGACGACTACCCAACAATACTCAAGACAGTATATACAGTACCAGTATGAGTGAATAAATATACTGTACAACTTAAGCTAGTTAAGCTAGTAAAGCTAAGCTATAAAGCTATTTTGCAGTTTTTCTGTGTAGGAGGCAGGCTAATTTAAAAGGCGGCCAACTAGTGGTCGTTGTGTGTAAGTAGCAGCTTTCCATTGTTAAGACTATGGTAATTTGGCTCTTATAGTAGGTAAAAAAGGCACGGCTGTTCTAGTGTTAAAGGGAAGGGTTTTATATGGAGCGAAAAGGTCAAAGAACCCTTTTTTTGTACAAAAATGTTGGTGTATAATTAAAAAGGTGCCAGTAGTTATTTCAGGTGCCAACAGTAGAACATGTGATGTGGGTCTGTACTGACCCAACTCAAACACTGGGCCATGTCCGACACTGAACATGGGCTGCGTGACGGTAATGCAGGTGTATGGTGTGTGTGCCTGGTCAAAAACAAACACACACACACACCCAAGCACAGAAGCACACACACACACACACACACACACACACACACACACACACCCAAGCACACAGGCACACGCGAACACAAGCACATGTACACACACGCGCAAGCGAACACGCACGCACGCACACACCCACACCCACATCCCCACCCCCACAGACACACACACACACACACACACACACACAGACACAGACATACACACACACACATGTCATGGATGTGGATGTGATCAGTGATTTAATGACTTCAATAATGGTGTGAAACTGCATGCTTGTTTCTAGTGTTGGCATGGTGGAGCGCAGGAACGTGAAATATGCATTTGATATCTCATATCACCACGGAGCACACAATTCTGGAACTACAGGATATAAGGGGGTCAAGCAAGGTCATGGCTTAATGTTACAAACCTGGCTGACATTTTTTGAAAGAATGACACAATTAGACGTTGCGATTGAATACGATTGTGTCGTAGTGGGCTCAGAACTCCAGAAGCGATGAGAGCTGCCTGCATCCAGCGCGCTAGCTTGGCTAGCTTAGCTTGAAATGTGTGTGGGTGTGAACACACAAACCAAAGACAAAGAGGTGCAGATGTGAATGTCATCCTGGAAATAATTTGAATTAATTGGCTGGAGCAAATCAGTCTGGAAAATCTTCACTGCAAGGTAATTAGGTTGGGGATTATTGCTGACTAGAACAAAAAAAAAAATACACAACTTTTATTATTTCAATCTTTATTTTTAATAGTAATGTTTAATTTGTCATGAGAAAGGTGATCTTTTTAAAGGGCAGCTAAAGCTCACATTTAATTGGGGTGAAGGGAGAGGCTGTTGAGCATTATGGGAGCGTTATGGAGAGTGAATCTGCTTGTTATGCTGCGGAAGTTCATTTTAGGCTTTAGCAGGACAACAGGATCACTCTTCCAACATCATGTGTGTGTGTGTGTATGTTAATGTGTGTGTGTGTGTAGGTGTGTTTGCTTCTGTGTACGTGTGTTAGTGTGTGTGTGTGTGTGTGTGTGTGTGTGTGTGTGTGTGTGTGTGTGTTAATGTGTGTGTGTAGGTGTGTTTGTGTGTGTGTGTGTGTGTGTGTGTGTGTGCATGTGTGCGTGTGTCCTTGTGTGTGTGTACAACATGAACCCAAACTACACATATGTCCATGTGTGTATGTATGTATACATAATGAGAGTGTGTGTGTGTGTGTGTATGTGTGTTTGTGTGTGTATGTGTGTGTGTGTAGGTGTGTGTGTGTCCTTGTGTGTGTGTACAACGTGCACCCAAACTACAAATATGTCCATGTGTGTGTGTATGTATACATAATGAGAGTGTGTGAATCATAGGCTAAGAGAGCAGGGTATTGGCTGCCCACGGCTGCCACGTCTAAGTGTGTGACATGAGGGGTGGGTTCACCCCTGGCTGTGGAGCAGCAAAGTGGCATTTTGTGTCAGCTTTACTGACACGTCTGCTGATGTGACTGGCATGATCCCTGCAGCTAACCCTCCCCCTATCCTATACTCTCTCCGCCCCCACATGGAATGCTCCTATATCAGGGCCTACATGGTGATGAGACACAGTAAAGCCAAAGGGGAGGGGGGGGGGTTATGTTGAGGGTGGGTGAGGTCTTTCAGTCAGGTGTCAAAGATACTCAAGGTACAGTTATTATTTTAACTAATGACGTTACTTTTCAGGATGCCATGTTGCAACTGGCCGGGGACTTCAGCTGAAAATTAGCCGACTAGGCTAACACTGCCTTTTTTACTGTATTTTATATGGTTCATGTATTTGGATTGTCCTCGATATAATAAACTAATAAACTAAACTAAACTAAAGTAAACTACAATGACACCACAGGGTACAGAGGGTACGATTCATACAAACGTACAGCAAAGTGACCCATAAATAGTGTAATTCAAATAATTTACACATGTTTATTGATTGACCCAACAGTGTTGCATTCGTAATTCCATTAGTTCATATAGAAACATGTTTTGGTGCATCATGGCTTTGAGGAGAGAGACAGACTAGTGTAAGGTGAGTTGAGACAAGCGGGCTTTCCTCCCTTTGTACCACTTCCTCAATTATCCTACAGATGGCGCTGTGAACCATAACTGAATCACGCTAGGCCCTGTTATATCCAAACACCCTCCTCATTCTTGACGGTTTGGAATTTCACTCCTCAATCTAGTTTCATTCTCACAGATCCTTATTTACGTCTAATCCAGACATACTAAATTGTCTCATAACGATGATGTTTTCTTTACTCGCTTAAAGAGCTTCAAAAAACTGCTCCACAATGCATGACAAATCTCATTTAGGAATTTGCTTCCCCGGGCCTCTGTTCCTCGTGACCCTTTGAACTGGAAATCCAAATGGACGTTTCCTCACTATGCAAGTGGGATAAATAAAGCCAGCACGATGCATGTTTGCGCTTCTCATTCATCAAGCCTGATGTTTCGTCTGCCCCGTAGACACAAACCGAGCCACAGAATACTCATCTCCCCCCCATTTCACTGATCAAACTAGGAAGGAAAAACAACATGTATTATTATTATTTTTTCAAATGAAAGCGCAGTAAAACACTTTATTACATTTGTTACTCCATTTGACGTGATATTTGTTGACGTCCACGACGTTTCCGCCTGATAGATTTTCAGATCGGATAAAAATCACCCAAGAAACTCTTACCCAAAACGAGGAGGGACTGTGTTCTTTGTTTATGTGTGTTTTCCCTCTATCTCTCTCTCTCTCTCTGTCTTTCTCTGTACTCTCTGAAGCATTTGCGTTAGCACCGTCTAATTTGGCGTCCTTGCTACTGTATAGTGTAAACAGTGGATGAGCTGGCAGGCAGGTGACACTTAAGGGACTTTAATCACTGATCACATGGTATGAGAGAGGGCCTCAGTGCAAATGTGCAATGCAGGAGAAAAAAAAAGTGTCTTCTGGGAAAGAGAGAGAGAGAGAGGGGAAAAAAAGAAATAAAAGAAAACCTTCAGATGTAGCACTTGAAAGCCATGGGTAAACATTTGACATCCAGCATCTGGCCTGTCAATAGAGAAAAGGTTTCCCCCTTGATGTCGAGGAGCGGATTCTAAATGGTTAAAGTCGTGACGCCTCTCTCCATCCCAGTGCAGGCCTCTGCTTGTCAATCATCCGATACCTTTACCTCCGTAGCTTTCCAGCTAATGGTACTTTGTTGTGGCAGAGGCACATACGCAGAGGAACTCAAACTAAAATAAAAGTCTGTCTCCATACAGGTGACATTTAAAAAAAAACAAATATATATATTTTTGGAGAGTAAGATACAGTAACCCTCTTTGTGCGTACATGTTGCATATTGAAGGCATGGGTTCTGGAGTTTGACCCTCTCCCTCTGAATGATCAACGGTTGGTCAGCAAATCGGAGCCGTTCTGTGGTGTAGACACGGCTTCATGAAACTTTTATCAAATAATCTGCACAGCGATGTGCATTCTTCAATGGGGACTGAACAACATGAATGACATATCAGTTGTAAGGTAAACAAAACACCTCAAAAACACTGCTAGTAGCTTTTTAAGCTGTGTGTGCTACTACTGTATGCAGCTTCCTTCTCCGTCTCCACTTTAACTTTGCCACAAACAACAACTGAATGTTCATGCGTTGAGCAGAGCACTGTAACCGTTACCTTAGGCTGGGCGTGTGGATAAGAAGGGGGGGGGGGGGGGGTATGCATATTCATAAGAGCACAGAGAGAGGACAGATAAGCGCTGCCGATCCCCTCACATTAATTGAGAGTGATGGAGAGAGCGAGTGAGGGATAGAGGGAGGACGAGTGGAAACGATAACCCAGGCTTGCCTTTATGCATTAATTGTGAGAATTAGAGAGAGAGAGGGATGGATAGCAGGAAGACCTGATGCAGCATGCAGGAGAAATGTCACACATGCCAATAAATCATTCCCACTTTGATTGACTGGACTGCAGAGCTGGGTGGCTCTAGATTCTAGAACTTTGGAGAGGAACTCTGGGCAACTTTGAACTTTTCTTCGCCAACTTCCAATCAAGTGACTTAACGGAGTAAAGACGGTTCAGACAACGGGCACGTCTATACCGGGGAGCTGTGTGACTACTGCAATAAATGAATGAGAATTGTTTTCGCAAAAAAGAATTGCAAGAATTTCAATCAAGTTGATATTGATGGAAAGTCAACAGATCAATTCAAATCTGATTTGAGCAGGAAGGTTATCAGCCAGGAAAATTGTCTTTTTTTTTTACTGAATTTGTATTAATTTTGTTCCACTGTCATTCATTTCTACTTATCCCCAACCTGTAGTCACTTTCTAGTGCCCACACTGTCTCTCTAGCACACACACGCGCACACGCACACGCACACACCCACTCCCACACACACGCACACACACACGCGCACACGCACACACACACACACACACACACACGCACACACACACACACTCTATTACTGTAACACACAGAGGTCATTGCTTAGAGCACGGTGCTGGACTTTGTCCAGCGAGGGCCCTGGTCTTAGGCCTCCACATTGACATTCAATTTGTTTCTCCATTTTTGCTCCTTTCTCTCTCTATCTGGTGCTGATCAGTGAAGATTGATGTCTCTGTTTGTGTCGCCGACCCTGGCTTTATCATGGCCTTATGAGCTGGCTGCACAGGCGATAGTGGTGGACGTCTTTCTGAGTTATGTCCTCACATCCTTGACACGGCTAAGGGAGGGGGTGGGATTATTTCACCAACCCTTAGACTCGACTATATGACACTGATGAAGGAATAAACATTGATAAATGATTACGTACATTTAAATCACATTCACTTTGTGATAGAATTGACTACATGGCAGACGTTACGGCCAGACAATAATGGTTAATCTAAATGTATGAATACGTGATTTGTATACGGTATGTAGGTGGTTTGGTGTCTTGCTGGTTTTGAGCGGGGAAGACATGATGATGTTAAGGGAAGTTACCTGAGAGAGGGAGCTACTTCTGTCTGACCTGCTTTACTCTAGGTGGCCTCCATTTGAGGGCCAGTACACCATGGCTGCCTGGCCCAGAATACTCTCTGTGGTCTGCCTACCCCTTTAGTGTGTGTGTGTGTGTATGTGTCTGTCTATGTGTGTGTGTGTGTCTGTGTGTGTGTGTGTGTGTGTGTGTGTGTGTGTGCGCGTGTGCGTGTGTGTGTGCATGTGAGAGAGAAATATGTGCTTACTGTATGCACAAGAGAGTGTGTAAAGACACCGTATGTCTCTTTATGTGATGTGATCTATGTGTGTGTGTGTGTGTGTGTGTCTGTGTGTGCGTGTGCGTGTGCGTGTGTGTGTGTGTGTGTGCGTGTGCGTGCGTGCGTGTGTGTGTGGGTGTGATGCCATTGTTTTGCCTCTGGAGGTTTCATTAAGGCCTTGTGTGTCCATAGGTAAAAAGTCATTCATCTCTCCTGTTGTGATGTGGCAGGCCCGACGATTTGTCCCTACTCTCTCTCTCTCTCTCTCTCTCTCTCTCTCTCTCTCTCTCTCTCTCTCTCTCTCTCTCTCTCTCTCTCTTCCTCTTCTCCCCCTCCTCTCCTCATCTCTATCTCTCTCTCCCTCTCTCCCGTCACTCGGAGAGAGGGGGGAATAAAAGCGGGGATCAGGCAGGCCATTCTGACCCGTTTGATGTGCTCCAGACTTGCTTGTCTAATGAACACAACGTCTTCCATGAGATCAGCTTCCATGTTTCGCACGCTCATTAATTAGAGCTGTCAAAACTTTCTCTTTTTTTTTTCTCTTCCCCCCGTTCCTTCAAGCGCTTGAATGGGATAGCGTTAATTAAAAATATATCAGATCAGGACCCATGAGTGCTAATCGTGGTGCATTAACCCTTGGTTTCTGACAGTCTGAATGTATCCTCCCCCCGCCCCCCCCACACTGTTCTGGGCAATATGATCCCTTTTGTCCAAAAGTTACATCGCATTGAAGTTCTAAAGGCTTTGGAGAGAGGGGCTTTTGATTTAATTGCGTCTTGGTATTACACACGTTTTTCTGAAAAGAATGTGTCTTTTGACGTGAACTTCGAATATTTCACTGTTTTTAAGTGCCGTGTGTCTACTGACAGGCCAAAAGTTGTTGAGTGAGAGCAGAGTCAGCCTCTTCAGCTTTTAAATCACTCCACTTGTGAGCATGCATATCAAGTATAGCAGCTGCATGGAAATCCCACACTTAAATATCCCAGAAACAGAATATGTTCACGCTAAGAGAGAGAGATGGCAAGGGTGGAAAAAGAATCATTTGGTTAACGGTAGCAAATGTTGGATTGACTGAACACACAAACTTTCAAACTGCCAAAATGCAGTGTGATATAGAAAACACTGAGAGGGGAGAAGGTGAGGACGGGCTGAGAAAGAGCGATACAAATGTGGAGTAAAGAGAAAGAGAAGAGACACAACGGTGAGAGGGAAGCTGGATGCTCTCCGTTGTTTCAGTGTGGTGTGTATGTGTGTGTGTGTGTGTGTGCGAGTGTGCTTGTGTGCGCGCGTGTGTGTGTGCGTGCGTGTGCGGCCTGTCGACGCTCGTCACCGTTGATATTGATGAATGGGTGTAAATCTGGCCCTCCACCCCTCCCTATGTCCCTCCACCCCCCTCCCTTTCCCCCCCTCTCTTTCCCTCCCTCTCTCTCTCTCTCTTTCTCTCCTGTGCCTCCGTGTCCTGTCGTGGCTGTTGTGAGATCATTTGAATAATTTGGAGTTAATCATTTGTGCGGCAGGGCCGTTGATGGCGGGGTGAGGGGCTGGCAGGGTTGAGGGCAGGGCCGGGCTGGTTCCACCTCCCTCTCCTGGCGTATCGCAGCCAGGGAGGCAGGAGACAAATGGGGCCGGGCGACCAGGATCCACACGCAGGCCTCCGATGCAGAACTCTAATTAATTTTGTGCAGTGTTTCAGAATTGATTGTGGTCATTTCTATTTCTAATTTTTCATCCGTTTCAAGGGCTACCCCCCTTCCATCCTCCTCCTCCCTCCTTTCCCTCGGAATACACGTCCCTCTGAATAATGTGTGTGTGTGCGTGTGTGTGTGTAGGTGTGTGTGTGTGTGTGTGTGTGTGTGTGTAGATGTGTGTGTGTGTGTGTGTGTGTGTGTGTGTGTGTGTGTGTGTGTGTGTGTGTAGGTGTGTGTGTGTGTTTGTGTGTGTGTGTGTGTGTGTGTGTGTGTGTGTGTGTGTGTGTGTGTAGGTGTGTGTTCTATTCAGGTACATAGGGGACTCAAATGCATTGCTTTTTAACCATAGACATATTTGTTTAAACAACACATGTCACTCTAATCTCCAAGTGCATTACTCTACTGTATATAACACCATGTAAGAACCACAATTATTAACACATTGCCAATGGTACAGTACCTGCATTTAAATCTGTGCTTGCTCTGCCCAACATGTCTGTGCGCCTGTTTGGGGCTTGTGTCACTTTAAGAGAACCTGTCACCCTCAGAAGGAATAAAATTAATGAATTTGATTATGGCTTTGTCTAATAGCTTGTGTATCACAATTTCCTGTTTTTAATCACTACTGTAAAATCCCCCTGCCCAGGGGCAGTGTTTTAATTTTTTTGTGTTACTAACAAAAGAGAAAAAATAATTGTTTTGCCAAGATTTAATAACAAGTAATAAAAACCAGCCAACCAGACTTGTACCTCCACATTCAATCTCATCTCTGAGCTATTATTAGACTTTTTATTTTTTTGTCTTTCTTTTTTAGATTACCAGAGAAGATATTGAACATTTTTTACTGATAAATATTTCAGTTTGCTTATGAAAGGGGCTAATGCTGTCACATGAATATGAAATGATATTTCCTTCATGGTTCATTATGGCTTCTCGCCTTTTGTAATGACAGCCCGGGCGATAGAATATTTACGTGGGCTTTTCACAAGACATTTAGCCGCTACATCTTCTCTGAAGGGCACCTGCTTTTTTAAAATGCATTGTCCCATTTTAACTGGGATAGCTGTCTCTGCTCTGCGCAATCACAGCCCAGCCGAGTGCCACGCTGACGACGTTATAGGAAGTGACACTCGCTCAGCAGCACGCTGCAAATGCACATTCTCCACTCCACTCTCTCCCTGTCTCCTTTCTGTGTTCATATTGAAAGGTTTGCCACGGAGGTGAGAGCTGAGGACTGCATGTTTGGTTTATTGACTATGAGCAGCCTTGCCCGAGAACAAGCCATGCCAGTTTCTTCAAAATCCTCCCAAATTCCAGCCATCATGATGCCAGTGTACAACGTGTTCCATGTACTGTAGGCTACAGTATGAAACTTGGTGTGAATCCAAATCCGTATGCTATGCAAACAAAAGCTAAATGTGACACATTCTAATGCATAGGTCCTCATGTCGGGATCTGATATAATAATCAGACTTTTCTTTCAAAAAATGTAAATACATTTCTGCGTTGTTGAAAATCAACGACACATCGCTAGTCAACTAACACGGCTTGTTTTGTGAGTCTGCTAACAATGTAAAGTAGTGTTGTAGTTAACTAGGTAGCAGTGGGGATTACTCACCCAATCCATTGCCTTGCAGTGTTTTGGCTTGACAAGCGAGTTTGTGCTGTGATTCTCAACAACGTCGAAACGTAGTTCCGTGTTTCAAAATAAAAGTCGGAACATTTCGATTGGTTGCCGACATGCGGACCAAACGATCAGACTGTGTCACAAATAATATCCGATATACATTTGGCTATTTTCCCGACACAAGTGTAAGGTCTTTAGATACGTTCTCCTCTTCAAATAATTTGAAAACAACCAAAGGTGCCATGATTGAACGTGACAACAAGAGTAGCATCGGTCAGAGTTAGCCTATATTATGACAAAGACAATTGGGGGTCGCATATAGAGAAACAACCTTATTAACAACAGTAATGTCCAAACACAAACAATGTCCACATTCATCGATTTCAGGATGAAAAAGGAAAGAAAAAGAAAGCATGCAGTTCTTTTGAGGATATGCTACTATTGAAGGCCGAGTTCTTTGGTTGCTATTCTGCATTATGCTATTGTAGGTCAGCACTGCGTGCTGTTTGCTCTATGGTTGGTCAGCCTGTGTTTGGTCAGTCTTTAGTAGGTGTGTGTTCTCCTCTCTCTCTCTCTCTCTCTCTCTCTCTCTCTCTCTCTCTCTCTCTCTCTCTCTCTCTCTCTCTCTATGGGAGGGCCTGGATAGAGCAGGCCGGGCGAGCTCACCGATGGATTCACTGCACCTTGGACCTCTCCGCCCCAGCTGGATGTGATCAAATCATTTTGTTTCACGGTTGTAACCCTTTCCCCCTTATTTCACTTTTTTATGGACAGGCAAACTTTGAAGCCTTGTATTTCTCAGCGGGAGCATTTTTTTTTTGTTGAACATCAGCGAGCTTTATTTATTCTCCCTGCCTCCCACCTGGCCGTCTCCTCTGCGATTTCTCGGGCTTCAACCCGAAACGTGCCTCCGCAACCACCACCACCTCCTCCTCCCTCCCAAGTATTTCAGGGTCACTGTGTGTGTGTGTGTGTGTGTGTGTGTGAGTGTTTATGTAACCACACTTACATGTACTAGGACAAAGCCTACCTTAATGGATCACCCAACAAAATGACACATGGCGACACATGGTGTATGTCTGCTCCCATCTTGCGGCACCTCTGTCTGCGTGTCAGCGTGTGTGACACACTTCCACCCACACTATGGCATCTGACATCTCTCTGTCTGATTACAAAGGCACTTTACAGGCATAAATATGAATGGCACTCCATTCTATTCACGATGTCTGCCTTCAGTGTGAGGAGACTGCACTTTAAATAAAATGGTGATTGTGTGTGTGCGTGTGCGTGTGCGTGTGTGTGTCTGTGTGTGCGTGTGTCTGAGTCAGAGAGAGTGTGTGCTGTTTTTTACCACATTAGCACCAAGAGGCACCAATGTACCAATGTCCTTTTTCTTCTCAAATTGATATACAATATCTGCTTGATTGGCGTTTGGCGTAAAAAAAAGAAGCTATCACCAGTCTTCAAAATAGCTCTAGACACCCGTTCTAAAGTGGAAATATGTTTGCACCCTCCTGATTAGAAGCTTGGAGAGAGCAGTTTAGTTGACACGAGAGCTCTTAGATCCATTGACTGTGGTCTCGGGAGAGTAGCAAGACGCGCTACGGCCCATTGGAGCACTGCGAGACACCGAGAGAAAAAGGGAGAGAGAGAGAGGAAAGTCGGAGAGTGAGAGAGAGAGAGAGAGAGAGAGAGAGAGAGAGAGAGAGAGAGAGAGAGAGACAGAGAGAGGGGCAGAGGGAGAGAGAGAGAAGGGTAAAGATCGCTTAGAGACAATTACAAACAAAGGTGGGAATCATTGACAGCTCAGCCGGCTCTCAGACAGGAAGCCTCTCAATATCTCCATGCCGCTGTGATGAATGACCAGGCTAGTCCAGAGCACAGCAGACCATCAGGAACACTGCTTAGGGAGCAAACCACCTCACGGATGAGCAGGGGTTGGGGGGGGGGGGGTAGGGGGGGGGGGGGGGGGGGGTAGGGGCCGTGGAGGGGTGCTCTAAGACAATAGACACTAGGATAAAAGGGGATGTGGATGACCAAAAAGTAGCGTTGTGGTGTCGGTTATGGCAGTACAAGGTTGTTGTGTGTCCCGATCGATGGTAATTCGACAGGGTTAGATTTGGATAATCATTAGGCTATTGCACGCTGCATTGATGGAATCGGGAGGGACACATAGTGTACAAAGTCTATATAGTTGGTTCTAGATGTCCAGTTCTTTGCTGCAATGCAGTTTTTCAAAAGCCCCAAACTCTTACCTTATCTCTCATCCGATGATACGAAATATGTCATTAAATCCAAAATTAACCCTCTCCCCCTCCCTCATACATATGTACATACAGTATACGTACGTTTTAAGGCATGAACATATGAGTCTCTCCATGACCCCCCAGTAGAACACAACACAGCAGTGCTCCCTCTCAGGTTTTGGCCCACTATTGTCGGATTGCAGGCCTGTGCAGACAGTTGAAAGACTGGGAAATGATGTATATGGGTTGGCACTGTCACAGGGGGAGGTAGCCGATCACAGAGACATTTTTAATCCGCGGCTGTCAATACGGGAGTGGAGCAGATCAAGAGGCCCCGCCGTGATGGATGGATGAGGTGGAGAGAGATCTGAGCTCATCAAAACTCCTGTGACGGGAAACACTAGGGGACAGGAAGTCTGGGCCAGGTACCTGAGTCAGCAGAAAGAGTGTCTTCTCTGACAGATTATTTTACTCTCTATCTCTCTGTCTCTCTCTCTCTCTCTCTCTCTCTCTCTCTCTCTCTCTCTCTCTCTCTCTCTCTCTCTCTCTCTCTCTCGCTTCCTCCTCCTTTCTATCTCTAGTGCTTACACTGTTCCTTTTATCTCACCTCAGTTCTCGGAGCCCTACTTCATATACGACTGACAAAACAACTGATCATTCAGGGTGAAATCACCGCAGAGGTGTCGGGTCTTCCGGCGGGCACCGAATATATAACGACAGTGGCTTGGGATGTTATTGATACACATTTACCGCAAATATTATTTCATCTATAGCTCTAAAAAATTGCCATGAGTCATTGTTTTAGAACGTCTGCTTTTACGTCATTTCCGATAACCACATACAGTTTGTTGCTCGGAGACGAGCGTGAACTGATCACCTCCTAGGTTACTTTGTTGTTGTTTTGACTAACCTCCCAGCCCTTTTCCCCCTGGATCAAACACTCTGCTCTGTAGGTCAGCTTCTCCTCTGAAGAACATTTGGGAAACATCTCCGTTCATTCATTATCAGCGTCCAGGGATAGGCTCGTTTCAGTGTCGGAGGGCCCTCGCTTCCCTCCGAAAAAACACTGAGGGACACACACACACACACACACACACACACAGACACACACACACACACACGCACACATGCAAACACACACACACACATGAACACACACACACACACATGAACACACACGCATGAACACACACACACACACACACACATAAACACACACACACGCACACACATACACACCCTGCTCCCAACAGCAGGTCCCATCCCGACACACACATGCCACACGCACGCACACACACACACACACACACACACACACACACACACACACACACACACACATACAGTGTGAAGAAAGGATCGTCGGAGCCGTAACGACCCTGACACCACCCCCGCTGCTGATGACCGCTGCTAAAATCCAATCGATTTGTTTCTTTCTGTCGGCATACCAAAAGCCCTGTTTTTTAGTCGGAGGGGTGGTGGAAGGACCGCCACAACAGAGTGGGATCTAGTTCTTTGGGAAGCCCTGGGTTATCAAACTCATTAATCTATATGTCACGGGCCGAGGATGAATAATTGTGGGTAGAATTTATCTGCCAATGTGATAGCTACTTTTCAGCTCCCCTTGCTTGCATCCCCGCATTGTGTCCCAGCCTTTAATTATTACATGCTTTGTCTTACCAACATCTCTCTGGTCTTCCGGGGCAAGGATGGAAGCAGAAATATGTTCTCCCTTGTTCAAAAGGACGGTTTATCCTTAATGTGACACTGTTTGTTGCTAGCAAAGCAAAATTCAAAGTCCTCCCGTGCTAGCCTGTGTAAACTGACAATAAACACACAACCACATCACTGAAAGACAGGCTTTGTGTGATATATTTGCTATTTGTAGTGTATCATGTACAGTGTCCATCTTTAATGCCAATTTCCTTTGTTGTGTGATTTTTTTTTCTTCTTCTCTCTTTCTACAAAGGCTTTGTAGATTAGACGGAGAGCGTTTTATAGTAATGGCTGCCTCTCAGACGAGGAGCATCGAGGTGTTCTAATGAACGATGAGTGAGGTATGATTCTGCATCATTACCACGGTGGAACGTGCACCTGTCATCCGCACGCACCAACAGTCTCTCCCCAACGAACGCACCACGCACCACACACTGCACACTTCTACACTCTCAGCTGTTTGTTTCTTTGATACTGCAACATTGTTATCTGATATTTAAGAAGATGTAAAGAGAGCAAAGAACATGCAAATACACATAGTAAAGTTGTTGACAGTAACAATAACAACAACAACAACAACAACTCTGTATTGTGCTCCAAAGAATACTTTTTTAAAATTGTTTTACCTCCCCCTTGTGTCTGTCTATGTCTTACTGTTGGTGTGTAGAAAACAAAGTCTGTCTGTCTCTCTGTCTGTCTGTCTGTCCGGCTGTCAGTCTTCTGTCTGTCTGTCTGTTTGTCTGTCTGTCTGTCTGTCCGGCTGTCAGTCTTCTGTCTGTCTGTCTGTCTGTTTGTCTGTCTGTCTGTCAGTCTTCTGTCTGTCTGTCTGTTTGTCTGTCTGTCTGTCTGTCTGTCTGTCAGTCTTCAAGATGTGTGTCTGTCAGTCTTCTGTCATGTGGGGGAGTTGGACATACAGACAGAATATTATGCCCAACCAACACAATAAGCTACCTGTAGTTGGTCTTGTGACTGGGCCTGTAGGCAGAAAGAGCGTGTCCTTGGAACAGATCACACAATTCACTGTTTCAGATATATAATATGCAATTTATTGTATTGTCAGAGAGCTCACATCTCAAAGTTAGACTACTAGTGCGTGATTATAAACTCATATTTTAGCCAGTGTCACATTTATCATTTTCGGAACACCAAATAAAACCTCGGACATGTAAAAAAAAGAAAGGAAAGGAGAGAGAGAGAGAAGGGGAAGAATAAAGGTCAACCTTCAGATGCCCCCACCAATTTCCACCCCCCCTAAACCCAGAGACAGAGAGAGGGAGAGAGAGAGAGAGTCAGTGATGTATTTTAAAGAGATCCCCTGACCTGCAGGTGCCCAGTCAAGTGTTTGCTTAAATGGACAAGCCAGAGTTTTAGAATGTGCTTTGTGTAGCAGATTTTTTCGAACACACTATTACATTTAAAGGACACATACACACAGGTACACACGCACACGCGCACATACACACACACACACACACACACACACACACACACACAGACACACACACACACACACACACACAGACACACGCACATGCACACACATACGCTTACAAAGGCAGCATAGGGCATTCATGTCAGCCCAAGGTTCCTGCAAGGTGCTCTGGGTAATTCCCATTCACCTTGACTGGCCCCTCAGTGTTCTGTGGCATTCATAAGACACAAGTAAGTGAAGTTTTGGAGGTCAAAAAACCTAGTCGCAACTGCTGCCCCCCCGCCATTGTGGATTTCCAATATAGTAGCAAATTGAGTACAGCAAGCTATTGTGACTAAAGGTGTTTGTGGAGACTGTCTATATGCAAATCATAAAACAATATGAAAATAATGACTGGGCAGGGGAAAACGCTGGTTGTTTGGCTGTTTTGCATCAGGTAAAGGACTATACTTTCCCTCTATGATATGATCACCACGTTGTGGATTTTGTGTGTTTGTGTGTGCGTGTGTGTGTGAGTGTGTGTGAGTGTGTGTGTGTGTGTGTGTGTGTGCGTGTGCATATGTCGTGTGTGTGTGTGAGTGTGGGTGTGAGTGTGCGTGTGTGTGTGCGTGTGTGTGTGTGCGTGTGTGTGTGAGTGTGCGTGTGTGTGTGTGCGTGTGTGAGTGCGTGTGTTTGTGTGGTGCACTCACATGTGTGTTTGTTAATATGTGTGTTTGTTTGTGTGAGTCTGTGTTTGTACTTTCTAAGGCTTAGGGAGCATAGACGAGACTCATCAATGTAAGATAAGGGGCATCAAAGCGTGTGGTGGGGGTGGGCACAGGGAAACGGACGCTGTATTAAGTGATACGGATGGAGCAGACAATGGGAACTGAAGTGGGATTTAAATCAAGTCCTTGCTATTGCGAGTGGGACTGATGAGAGAAGAAAAGCTGGCTAACCCCAGCTTGAGTCCTGAAACTCAGTTAGACTGTGTCTCTCCCCCCTCCCTCCCTCCCTCCCCTAGCCCTCACCCCTCTCATCTGCAGACCACGGCCGCTCTACGAGATGACCGCAATGGTCAGCATGATTTTGTAATGACCACAGCAGTCAGCTCGTCTCAACTATATAATGACCACAGCGAGTCAAGAGAAAACTATTTTTTGTCTGCATGATGAAAGTCTGTTCGCCTCAGAATCCTTTTGTTCTTTAGACTATTTTTTGGGGAAAACAAAATATTAGACACGTTGCTAGTTTCGAGATACAAGCAAAATTCATGAAGCCACGCATTTAGTTGTCTTCAGTGTTGAAACACAAAAAGCATGTCATTGCTTGCTGCGCTCTCTGCCACATGGACAGTCGAATCTAGATGATCAGAGTCAAGTCAGAGTCATACAGGGCATTTGTGTGGATGGATTAATGATGAATCTGTTCTTCATGTATCAGTGAGGGAAATAATGATTTGATCTCCTGCCGATTTTGTAAGTTTGCCCACTGACAAAGAAATGAATGGTGTATCATTTTAATGGTAGGTTTATTTTAACAGTGAGAGACAGAATATCAACAAAAAACCCACATTATACAAAGGTTATGAATTGATTTGCATTTGATCGAGTGAAATTAGTATTTGATCCCCTAGAAAAAATTACCTATTTGATCCCCTACCAACCAACTCGTTACGTGTATAAAACACACATGTCCATAGAATCAATCAATAAGATTCCAACCTCTCCATCATGGGTAAGACCAAAGGATGTCAGGGACAAGATTGTAGACCTGCACAAGGCTGGAATGGGCTACAAGACCATCGGCAAGCAGCTTGGTGAGTAGGAGACAACTGTTGGTGCAATTATTCGAAAATGCAAGAAAGACAAAATAACCATCAATCACCCTCGGTCTGGGGCTCCATGCAAGATCTTGTCTCATGGAGTATCGATGTTCATGAGAAAGGTGAGGGATCAGCTCAGAACTACACAGGAGGAGCTTGTCAATGATCTCAAGGCAGCTGGGACCACAGTCACCGAGAAAACCATTGGTAACACACTACGCCGTAATGGATTGAGATCCTGCAGCGCCAGGAAGGTCCCCCTGCTCAAGAAGGCCTGGTGCCAATGAACAGAGAACGTGATGTGGTCAGATGAGACTAAAATCTAGCTCTTTGGCATCAACTCGACTCGCCGAGTTTGGAGGGAGAGAAATGCTGACTATGGCCCCAAGAACACCATCCCCACTGTCGGGCACGGAGGTGGAAACCTTATGCTTTGGGGCTGTTTCTCTGCTAAGGGTACAGGACGACTTCACCGCATCGAGGGGACGATGGACGGGGCCATGTACCGTGAAAACTTGGGCGAGAACCTCCTTCCTTCTGCCAGGACACTGACAATGGGTCGTGGATGGTTCTTCCAGCACGACAATGACTCCAAACATACGGCCAATGCAACAAAGGAGTTGCTGAAGAAGAAGCACATTAAGGTCATGGAGTGGCCTAGCCAGTCTCCAGACCTTAAACCTATAGAAAATCTGTGGAGGCAGCTGAAGCTTCGTGTTGCGAAAACGACAGCCTCGAATCCTTAAGGATTTGGAGAGGATCTAAATATTCATTCATGTAAAATAAACAAGGAACACTAGTATTTTGTCAACCAACTACAAGAAATGTCTGACCTCTGTGCTTGCCAATATGGGTTTCTCCACCAAGTACTGTTTTGCTAGGAGATCAAATACAATCAAATTTCTTGTTGTATATCCTGTCTCTCACTGTTAAAACAAACCTACTATTAAAATTCTAGACCGTCCGTTTCTTTGTCGGTGGGCAAACTTACAAAAATCGGCAGGGGATCAAATAATTATTCCCCTCACTGTATATCTTCAACGTAATAACAGCTTCATAAAAATCCCCACAAAACCCATCGGAGACTCTGCATATGACAACATCTCTAAACAACACAACACAACCGCCTTCCGCGCTCATTATATTATTCCGGAACCATCCCTTCCTTGGCCTCCCTCTTCAGCAGCAGTAAGAGAGAGAGAGAGAGATTGATACCTGGTTGGTACTGTGTGGTTGATGGAAGCTAGAAGAGTGTAGTAGGGGGGCCTTGTGGGACCGGAGCGGTCCGAGCTCGGGGGCCCCCCGAGGTCCATGTTGTGTCACGGCCGTTTATGATGTGTTCATAATTAAACGGGCGTGGGGCTGCCAGTGTGCTGACCACTGTGGGACCACTGTGCAGGAAGATAGATGAGGGGGCCAGATGTAATATCTCTGGACCACGGGGACTCGTGTGATGCTCCGAGATTGTCAGGAATGATTATTAATGTATGATATATGCGCCGCGGTAATAACCAGGTACACGCGAGCGACACAAACACCGCGAACGCGAGTAAAGCCTGAGCAAACAACAGACATGAACAACATAACGCATACACACAGGAACAAACAGACACAGAGAAGCACGAATACAGGTATACGAGCATTTGTTTGTTTTTAGCCTGATGCTTTGCTCCTTTCTGCTTCGGTTGTACTTGTCTAAATATAGGCCTGTATGGCGCACACACACACACACCCATGCGCACACACACACAGACACACAGACACACACACACCACACACGCACACGCACACAGACACACACACACACACACACGCACGCACACACAGACCCACATCGGTGTGTGTTAGCTAGCGACTCCGCGTCTCTGTCAGCCGCTGAGCTCCTGGTGGATAGTGACAGTGAGTCTCAGGAGGGTTGGGTGGATCTGGGCTTCGCAGGGAATCAGCCTTGACTGTATTAAAGGGGAATTACATGACACCGACTCCACATGAGCGCTTTATCTACTGGCTGCTGCCTCTCAAGCAGGCCCGCCTCATCCTGGATCCCAGCCTCACCTCCGGGTGCCCCCAGGGGTCAGGCTCACTCTGCTGTCACTCCGGGAGCCCCCCTGTCCAAGTCAGAGATAACACTGAGCCGCTTACAAGAGGTTTGGGACAGGCAGCGGGGAGGAGAGGAGAAGAGAGGAGACTGGTGAAGACTGGAGAGAAGGGTTGGTAGAGGATTGAAACTCATTGTACACACACACACACACACACGGAAGCATGCACACGCACACTCACACACGCGCACGCTCACACTCACACATACACAGTGTCTTGTCTACGCCTTATTCTTACCTGACACGCGCACACACGCACGTGCACGCACACACACACACACACACACACACACACACACACACACACACACACACACACACACTATACCACTCATAGCTCTCTCCCTCAATTCACCAGAGTGTTTATTGTTTCACCTCCCAGTGGCTACCAGATGGCAATGCTATGGGCAATCACACTGTTTTATGAGGGGAGAGAGAGAAAATGTCTCTCTTTTATCACAAGTCGTCAGTTTGTGTGACAACCACCTCAGTCTCACTACCCACCTCCAAGCCACTGTCTCTGCTGTGTAAATGCCGGAGGGATGTCAACTGTCCCTGGCTTGCAAGTGTCCGTCGTGAACAAGTGACCATGGTGTGTCTCTTCTCTCCTAATTGATCGCGGTATAGAAACACCACAGAGTTGGTGAATGAAAGTGTGGCGCCTAACTGAGTGTAGCCTCCCCAGGGACCACTGCGCAAATGCTGGTGAGACAGCTGTGTGTGTGTGTGTGTGTGTGTTTGTGTGTGCATGTGTGTGTGTAGGTGTGTGTGCGTGTGAGTGTGTGTGTGTGTGTGTGTGTGTGTGTGTGTGTGTTTGTGTGTGTGTGTGTGCGTGTGTGTGTGTGCGCATACATGCGTGAATCCTTTTACTAGCCATAGTGGAATATGCCTGGTGATGTGTGGTGTTTGTGTGTGAGGAAAAGGGATAGAAGGAAGGGGAGGAAAACAGAGAGAAGAGAGAGAAGGGGGACAGATGATGACAGAAGTCCTATGGGCCTTGTTTAGCACCTGGCACAGGTTTAATGCGACAGACAATGAGCCACACAAAAAAATGTCGTTACCTGCTACAGTCCTGCCCGGAAACAGAAACCTGGACGACGTCCCAGACCTCAGAGGCAACCAGATTGGTTCAGATGGTAGACTGTAATAGCATTTTTTTTTCTTTTCTTTTTTTCTACCCTCTAATATTTTGATGCCGGTGATTATCATTTGGAATATTCTCTTGGTGAGTCTGGTAGTAAAAGAGGCAGAGGACAGTCATCCTATTCTCTTGTTTTAGAGGCTTCAATCATTCTTTGTCGACCTTAACTTATACACTGCAGAAGTTAGTTCTTAAAAGAAGAGAAAACAGCAATAAAATGAGGGGAATGTTACTTAAAACAAGCAAAATAATCTGCGTCTCCAGGTGAACAGGAATATTGTCTTAAAACAAGTAAAAGATATCTTAGAACTAGTGCAGTCAGACAAAAAACAAGCATATTATGTTGCCTTGAGTTAAGATATTTCATCTTATTTAGATTAACTTTTTGCAGCGTAGATAGTTAAGATACTGACGGTCACTAATTGTTCGATTATGTGTAGACGACTGGTAATGCTACTCTACATAAACACTGTGTGCTCTGGTTTTAATTTCCGAGTTTGACTTAATTGGTTTATAGTATCATTAAGCTTCTTAATGGACATGTTATGGCCATTTTTACTTTGGGCTTTTATTATGGATGATTTGTGCTTAATGTTTAATTAATTTATATTTCACGATTATTTTATGTTTTTGGCTATTTATGTTATGAATAATGTTTTGTTGTTATGTTTTTGGTTATAGAATGATTAGTGTTTTATTCGTAATTGATTGTCACGTGGTGAGGTGATAGGATAGGCCCAGGTGTATTTAGGAAGACAATTAGTAGCACCTGGGTCGATGGAAACAGGTTAGTTGGGAAAAACATTATTTTGACCACGTTCACGCTTTTCTTTAATCTCATACCTTACCGTCTGCTTTATTACTTTTCGTTTCGTTGGATTCATTGGATTACTTTTGATTATGGCAATAATCTGTTAATTTTTATACAATTTACAAGAACTGTTTTCATTTGCATGGTGGGATTGGTGGCTACAAGACATGATAGTCATATCAATCGGGGGTGCGATCGCAGGCAGATACAGTATGAGTCGTGTATGACACCAGCGACCAGTCTCCTTCCAGAACGACCAGTCTCCACAATAAAAAAAGTTTCTCCCTCCTCTCCAAACTTTTCTCCTCTGTCTTTTCCCTCTCGTTTTCTCTCGTTTTCTCTCTCTCTCTCCTCTTGTTTTCTCTTCTCCTCTCAGAGAAGGTGAGGATTCAGTGACTCTGATTGCTATGCATTGTTTAGTTTCTTTCATTAATGCCGGGTGCCACTCCAGCTCCACAGATGAACAATAGCAGGGGCCCTCTGCAGGGATCAATACCAGATTGCTGATAGCGCCCCGTCCATTCGCTCCCTAGATTACATGATAAATGGGCCAGTCCATACGTTTTGACACGCCGCGGGCTTGTAAGGGCTCGGGCCCCGGAGCAGGCAGTCTTACAGGCACCTAAAGGGCCTGACAGTCCCTATCACAGGCTGGGACCAAAAGAGGAAAACAATGACTCCTCCATT
>NC_137689.1:10226191-10228691 GCF_963989245.1 Nansenia antarctica
CTTTGCTGCTCTGCATGGCTGCCGGGGGAAGTGGATATGCACGTAGTAATCTCCCCTCCCATGATGCCGCTTTTTCCAAACATCTGTGAGAAAGTCAACGTTTTCCACGTTTCATATCTCAGAGATAAGGTACTCTATTTTTTTTTCCTTTCGGTAATGTAACTCCAGATGCTTATGACAATGAAGGAGAACGATAATAAAAGTGACGGAAAATGGGACGTCTCCGGTGGCGTTCGGTGAAATTGACATCCAACTTTTGTACCTTCGGTAAACTTCATATCAGAAAACTAACTCAGTGTGCTGTTTAATGACCTGCATAGTAATGTGATACGTATTTTCTCCTCTCCTCTTTTCTCCTCGGCAATTACTTACAGTCTATGAATGTTGAAACGTTCTTCCCTGTTACATATTAGGAATTTTAGATTGACTCTCGTTCCAAGGTGTTTTTTAATGTGCCTTGTTTATTCGTAATCTGTGTTGTTCCACACTCCTGCGCTAATGATTTTTCAGCACCACATTTGTAATCAGATTCATTTGTTTCCCTGGCTAATGCATTCAGACCAACCAGAGCCGCTGAGCAGCCTCTCTCTGTACACTCTCAACCAGTTGGATGGAAAGTCAGATCACACACGCCACTGAGGTGAGGTGTGTGTGTGTCAGTGTGTGTGTGTGTGTGTCTGTCTGTCTGTGCGTGTGCGTGTGCGTGTGTGTGTCTGTCTGTCTGTGCGTGTGCGTGTGCGTGTGTGTGTCTGTCTGTCTGTCTGTGCGTGTGCGTGTGTGTGTGTGTCTGTCTGTGTCTGTCTGTGTGCGTGTGTGTGTCTGTCTGTCTGTCTGTCTGTGTGCGTGTGTGTGTGTGTGTGTGCGTGTGAGTGTGTGTATTTACGTGCTACAAGCCCACAACAGCATCTCCTTCAGCCCAGACCTGGTTGACAGGTGACATTTGGTCTGCAGCCGGAGACAGATGTGGCGTTTGCCTGGCTGCCCAGGTCACCCAGAGTCCAACATGTGGCCTGGAGGAGTCACAGCCACACAGAGAGGGAGGGAGGGAGGGAGTATTAGAGAAAGATACAGGTGCAGAGAGAGAGAGAGAGAGAGAGAGAGAGAGAGAGAGCCTCTAATCCGAGTGGCCTAATCGATAATGGAGACAGACGCTGATGATGCCTGTCTATCAGTCTTCCTGGCATATATGGCGGTCGTCCAAAGCAGGCTAGCCCCAGCGCCTCTCTGTCTCTATGGCTGTGGATCCCAGGAGGCGCCAGGCACACCGCCACTGACCCTGGGCCCATATGGCCATCTGAGACCCCCCCTGTCCATCAGTCGCTGTCCCGGTGGATGGGACCCACACCGGGGTAAGAGCCACTGGACCGTGGAACCGAGGTAGGCTGCTAACAGACTGCTGAACCCGGGACTACTGCACAACACACAGAGGATAGGAGATGGGATGACTAGAGACACACTGAAACGACATAGACGTATGTGCCACGGTCTGGTGGAAAGGTCCGGATGTCGGCAGTTCTCAAGTCGCGCAAATTACCAAAAAGCTTCTTTAGTGTTTTCAGTTTCTTTTGCATATTACAAAAGTTGAAGTGTTGAAGAGCCCACTCGATATAACAAACAACAGTTTTAGGATCACTAAGTACTTATCATTTGTGAACTGGATTCACTGTCTCGTCTGCCATAGGCTACTAGGTAAGTGATACATGGCTTGTAAACAAACTTTTTAGGATGGAGGAGGAGGACGTTTTAGGACGTGTTCAAAAGCAAGGGCCGTGTGATCATCTAATTATGTGTAGTTATGTGTTTTTAGCACGTTGATGTTCCCTCAGCATTTTGTGATGGGCTAAACATGCAGATAGATCGATGTTATTTCTTAGATCCTACCTAGTTATGAACGTGATGGTAGCAAAGGGAATTCAGAGCCTTTTTTCTCCGGTATTTGGGTTGAGGGGTACCAATATTGAAATAAGCATATCTTCTTCAATTATTTGCAGATTTCAATGCATGACACATTATTTTACTGACCTTGCCCTAAAAATGACCTTGCCCTACTTGAGGACTTTTTCAACAGACCCTGTCACATAGTATACAGTATGCTGTGATACGCATGCTACATGTAGGGATTTCATAGTCCATGTCCACATCCTACATCCTTTTACATTTTAGACATTTAGCAGACGCCTTTATCCAAAGTGACTTACAACAAGTACGTAAGTAAGCGAGTCATCTATACATCGGTCGTCATAAGAAAAACTAATCCATGCTAGGATCAGGGGCCATAGGCAGTCGCATTAAGTCGATGATAGGTTCATCTCAGTAGAATAAGGTGGACAATCATCGTGACGATCATCAGCAGCACCCTAGTATGACAGCAGAATCATCTACGTACACGATTGGATATCCACTGTATAAGGCAGCAGCCATCTACAGCTACAGAGACACATGAAACGTTCCTGCTGTTGTTAACGCCAGCAGGAGAGAAACACAGAGAGAAACCTCATCA
>NC_137689.1:10236191-10246191 GCF_963989245.1 Nansenia antarctica
GTGGGTGAAATGACGTGACGTCCAGTATGAGGTATACGAGGTTGAATCTGACCCAAGATCCGTAAAAGGTATTATTCACCATACTTTTAGGCAATCTCTCATTTGTTTTATTTCCCGATACTAAAAGTGATAAAGTAAGCGATCCCACCCTCATGAGTGTTGTGTATTTTAAGATGCTGTACGGAGAGCTAAGAATTAGGAGTAACAACTGTAATTGCAACCAGGATTCTTCTAACCCAAGACCGAGCCGAGCAAGCATAATGTTATCTTGGTTAGAATATTAATTTCAAAACATGTTGCATGAATTATAGATAAACACTGCGATTAATATGGTAATGCGTATACAAAAACATCCTGATGGTTTCAAGATTATGATTTCACACCAGTAGGGGGAAGAGTGTCCTAAGAAACAACCGTTAGTACAATGAGAAATCAACAATGTTAGGCTCTCTCTGTAGCTCAACTGTACACCATACACCATACATACACATGTATCATTTCAATAAGCATGTCCGTTTTTAGCACTATTTCAAGTGACGTTGATTGAGTAAAATATACCAACCAAATGAGGGAAGAGTACACATTTTCTCAAACTCTAAGTCACCCAACTGTTGGACACTGACTTTGGTTGTTGCAGTAGATTCTACTAGCGTACAGGACATGCGATGGACCAGACATACCAACTGTTTCTATCCTGCCACCGTAATGTAATACTTACTATGAAACAACTAATACGTGAATCAAATCAAATCAAGTTTTATTTGTATAGCACATTTCTCACAAGATGTGACTCAATGCGCTTCACATGATGACAGAGCCGCAAGCAGGCAAAGGTAAAAAAAAACCTGTACACTGTGCAGCCAGGAAAACTCCCTTGCAGCCCTCTACATACAATCACACTATGGTATTTTTGGTGGCACCTGTAATGATGTTTCTACTACAATGCTATTCTCTTCTCAGGTATGACTAAGATCAGCCTGAGCCTCGGTTTCCCCTCGTTGGGCCTCCCGTTTGAAACTCTCTTTCCCCTCCATTAACAGTCTGTACACAGTGCCAGCATCACAGCCCAAACCAACATGATTTTTTTAAAGGGTTCAACAACTCGCTTGTTGTACAGCAGAGTAATTAGCACAGCACGCTCATATTAATTAGCACTGAGTGTTATCATTTTATTAATCCATAATAGGGAGGGGGAGTGCAGACAATACACTGGAAGCAGTTGTTTCTATAGGGTAATTCGGTGGTTTCTCGTCTCTCTGACCCTCAACACAACCCAAACATGCAACCAGGAACATTGTGGCAAGCGGCTACGCCATTCATTAAACATTTTATGCAAATTATGTTTGTTTTATAAACAAATTAACAGCACAGATTTTCAGAAAACAGGTGCTGTGGTGTGAATGCGCACTAAATGATGTGATACTGAAGGAATTAATTAGAGCCCAGCAGTAATTAGATGCAATAATTTGTGTGATTAGCGGGCTGTTTAAGAAGGAAGACACATACACCCCGTACACACGTACACACACATGCACACGCACATACACACACACACACACACACACACACACACACTCGCACGCACGCACCCACAAATGCACACACACACGCAAGCACGCACGCATGCACACGTACACACACTGATGCACGCACGCACGCACACACACACAAGCACGCACCCACACACCCACGTACACACACACACACACACACTCGCACGCACGCACGCACGCACGCACCCACACACATACACACACGCATGCACGCACGCACCCACTCACACTCTCACACACACACACACACACACACACACACACATTCACCCACATTCACCCATAAAACAGTGAATGCACTGCTGTCGTAAGTTTGTTGTCCTTCACACACTGAGGAGATATGCTTTCTGGTTTTGTTTCATAAATAAGCGCTGACATGGCTGGGGCTAATTACAAAGATGAGCCAGGGGAGGGGGGTTTTTATACCCCCGGCACCCACTCCTCTCAACACCCCCCCAACCTCAAAGCAAGAGGGGAAGTTTACCCACACAGCGATTCTAAATGTGGACATGGTTATGATAAAAGGCAGAGAAAAATGAAAGTCCTCCTTTCTATTTGTGTTTCAGTACGTATTATCAGAACCATAAAGTGCATAATTATTTTTTGCAGATTCAGTATTCTGTATTTGGCGCTCACTCTCATTCACTTAGCCACCGTAATGAGGCTACTCTGCTTTCCTGCGTGTGATAAGTCAGGTGGAACTCTTATCAATAGGGAAAGTTTAATCTAAGCTGGAGAGAATAGGCAAGCAAATGATAGCAAAAGAAAGTTTAATTTAATGTAATGTCCCTTCCCTGCTGTGATAACATGTCAACAATCTTATGCAACCAAATCAAAACAGACATACCTTCCAATATGCACACCTGTCTCACTGTACTATTATTCATATTTCGGAATATCTTACTTTTTCTCATGAATAGACTATCATGATTGGTAGAACAGTACAAGAATCCTTCACATCACAGTCTCTGATACCACTTTAATCCTGGCCCTTCCCATGATGCTCGCTGCTTACAGAGACGGGCCGAAAGGCCAAATGACTCCATATACCTCAGCATACCTGCATAGCCCTGGTGAGTAAACGTCCAGACAAGAGATTGGCTTTTTATGGGCTGTCGATGGGATTTTCCCATCAACACCGCCCCGCCCCCCCCCCCCCCCCGCTCCCCACCCCCGCCTCCCACCCCCCTCCCCCCCTGCCATATCTCCCTCTCTCATCCCTCTCCACCATATGTCTCCTCTGGCAGAGCAGACCTGATTGAAACCACTTGTTGATCGACGGATTCCCAGGGAACAGGTTGCATATCGCTGCTCGTTGGAGACGCTTAGAGTTTCGCATGACACTCAATAAGTTAACATCACCCTGAGCGAACCCACTCCCCCCCGCCCCCCGCCCCCCTCTCCCTCCTACAGCCCCCCCCCCCTCGTCCCACCTCTCCTCTTGTTTCCACCAGATTGCTCAAGACAGCTACTCTGTCTGACAGGCAGGAATTAATCTCTGTCTCATAGGCTAAACCGCGGGGAGGCTCGTCCAGCTAGCGCGATGACCAAAACAGATTATGCCAAGCGTATTATTATTCGGGGGGATTAAAGTTAACGTGTCGTTATTGTCAGTTGTGATTGTTTTGGGTGGAGTGTGTTGCAGTGGGGAGGGACCAGTGGTGAGTGTAGGCTGTCTCTGATATGGGGTTTCTACTCTAGTATGCACAGTATGGAAATAATTCTCCTTGTGATTTAGATGAAGAACATTCATCTCTGCAGATCCTGTTGTAGTAATGTGTGGACTAGGACCAGGACCAACTAGCTACAAGGATAGGATCCCTGGTATCATTAACCACTCCTCAGAGGAAGTGATAGGAGCCACGCAAGCATGCATGGTCAATGAATAACAGATTGTTTTGAGCGCTCCCCCCCTCTTTATGAAAAGTAAAGCAAACACAAACACTCGAACCATAATTGTGGAATAACAAGAGAAACCTCAGGGATGTAATTTGTCATCCGCCACATTAAAAGAAGGAGAGCGGAGTGGAGGAACAACGTGTATTGCTCTTTTATCTAATGACCCCCCCCCCCCCCCGACACACACACACCAACATCCCCCCCCCCCCCACCCCTTCCCCGAACCGTCCCCGATTGCAAAAACTTTGATATCTACTTTCTTTAATGATGAGGGAAAATTGTCTAGGCTGAGCATGTATGCGGTTTAAAAAAGGATTTGCAAAGGGGATAAATATTGTAGTTGGAATAAAGCAGCTAACAGATAAACAACAGCCTGATGATGTGTGTGGATTTGTGGACGGAAGCTCTTACGCATCTTTTACAAAATGATTTGTGTGTAAACTTGTGAGTCTACAAAGTTGGAATTTGTTTCATATAATGAAACACGATCATTTTTGTAACATACTCCCTCAAGAAGGTCTCAGCATGCACAAGGCTGATTTAAACATGAATACCATAGTATACCACCGGATTCTTCCACATGAATCTCACCAGAGATCTCCGTAGAGCTTGAAGGGAGACCACACAACATAAATTATTACCAAATATAATTGTTGCTATTACTGCTCATTCCTGGATATCCAAAATTAAAATTCAAAGCAGAAATTAATACTTTTAAAACAGAAAATGTGTAGGGTTGAGAAGACCATGGACTTGTTTTTCCCTCTTTTTTTCAGAAAGGAGTTTTGACACATTTATGTGTGAAGTTGTGGGCCGAGGCAGCTCCATTACCATACAGATTATCCATGGTGAGCATTACAGCAGAGCGAATTAGCATTCAGTGAAAAAAATAGAAAGAAAATGGAATAAAAAGGGATTATGTGTATTATACTTCCCTCCTATTTTCTACTAATCTTAGCCGGGGTCAATGTTTTTATCAAAATTGATTTTTTTTAAAGAAAAAGGCACATCCTGTGGTATCGCTATGCAGTAACCATTAGCGTGAATCTTTGTTACTGTGTTTCATGGTTATCTCTGTGTATAAGGTGTAGGGGATTACAATGTGATTAATTCAAATAATACCACAGAACACAACAAGATGTGAATACAAAGGCGTAGTACAACAAACTCGATTTAATTTCAACCCACAGATGATAGGCAACAAAAAAGAGGAGTACAACCACAGAGGGTAGCCAGCAGGGATAGCCCATCGTGTCATCATGGCAAAGTTGAATTCACAGTTAACTCTTATAAAACTCACACACAACACTCACAACACAAGTCACAACCCTCGCACAATACTACAGAGAGAAAGGCAGCCATCCTCTTTCTTGGACTTTTGAGTTTGGGATGAGCGACCTCTGTCATGTCATTCTCTTGGTGCACAGATGACCCCCCGCCCCCCCCGATAGAACATGTGAGAAAACCACAACTGTGTATTACACAATCAGCAGTTGCTGTGGACAACTGCGTCAACATGATACAAGGGAAGATAACTTTCAAACTTCAAGTACTGAGAGGCAACACACATTTCACATACCATTATGTGTGACTGCTATTCTTCATGTGAAAGAAAAACCGAAAACATTTACAACATTTAGAGCACATGCCATAAAGTTCATGGTTAATGGCCGCCACTCTCTTGTTTGGCGGTGTGCATTTGTTTTCCCTTTTGCACAGCGACCTCTGGCACGGTGCAGCGTTTTCCTCTGGTGAAGGGTTACTCCGCTGCCTTCATTTCCCCCTGATTATCTTGAGGCCTGTCAGCTCTCCACAGCCAACCCCCCTGCCACCACCCCCACATCACGTCCCCGTCCCCCCCATCCACTCCTATCCCTAATAGACGCGAAACACTCGACAAGTCAATAATATTTTACTTGTCTTCCCCCTTCTCTCGTCTCTCTCTCTCTCTCTCCCCCCCCCCCTCTATCTCTCTCTCTCCCCCCCCCTCTCTCTATCTCTCTCTCTCTCTCTATCTCTCCCTCCCCCCCCTCTCTCTATCTCTCTCTCCCCCCCCCCTCTCTCTCTCTCTCTCTGATCAGCTTGACTCTAAAAGAGTCAGGAGGGAGGTTCACATCTGAAAGTTCAGCCAAATGTTATCAACCACAGGGAAGTTTCTGAGGGAGAGGCCTCACGCCCCCAACCAACCCCTCTCCCCCACCCCCCTCCCCCTCCTCTCATCTTACCCTCCCTCGCCCCCCCTCCCTCTCCTCCTTCTGAACCCACAGCCAATAGCGGCCCGGCATCGCTGATAACATCAACAGCTGTCAAAGGGCCCAGGCGACGGCGGTTGTCTCGTAAACCCAAACACCTGTATTCTCTCAAGCCTTTGATTGTTATCCATCACCTTCTCCACTGTCCACCCCCATCCCCCACCCCGCCCCTCCCCTCCCCATCACTCACTTCAGTTTGATCCACCTGTCAGAGGGGCTCTGCCAAGATCTCTGCAGCGGCCGAGAGGGGGTGAGCATAGGGGTGGGGTGGGGGTGGGGGTGGGGGGAGGGGAGATGATTTATAAACTGCAAGAGCGCCTCTTCAAAAGTTTGGCACAGTTTGAAAGGGGGAGAGCCGGGGGCCGACAGAGAGTGTGTCACCGAGCCCCTCTGTCACTGTTCTCTTCTTCCCCCTATTCCTCTTCCTCTTCTTCCTCTTCTTCTTCTACATGTTACACAGCACCGGGCGAGGGGGAGAGGGAGAGGCACAGTAGGAGGGGCTTAAGCATGTTTAATGACCTCACCGACTGCCCTTATCTGCTGTGTGCACTCCTGCCCACCTGCCTGCCTGGCTGGCTGCCTGCCCACCTTCCCACCTGCCTGCCTACCTGCCCACCTGCCAGCCTGGCTGGCTGCCTGCCCACCTTCCCACCTGCATGCCTACCTGCCCGCCTTCCTGCCTACCTGCCCGCGTACCTGCCAGCCTGCCTACCTGCCCGCCTGCCCACATTCCCGCCTGCATGCCTGCATGCCTACATGCCTACCTGTCCGCCTGCCCACCTTCCTGCCTATCTGCCTACCTGCCTGCCTGGCTGCCTACATGTCTGCCTGCCTACCTGCCTACCTACCAGCGGCCCTGAGACATGGCACCCTGGGCCTGAGGGCACGCAGATCCCTGTCAGGGATAATCCACTTCCTTCCTGGATGATTTAGATCACATCACAGCCAGCTGTCATGCTGCAATGCCTTATTCATCATTTACAGATTCAGAACCGCTGATTAGAAACCACAAACAGAACCAAACCTTTGTATCCGTTTGGATAGGGAACATAACAAGGTTGCTTAGAGACACCAACTCAGCAGCGCGGTGGAGAAAATCTTTAAGACACATGCTGGGGGTGGTTGATCATATGCAATGTCAATAGCTGTAGTTTTTTAAAAGGGTAGGTGGTTCCATTGCTATTCAGTTTTGATTGTGCGTGGAATGGTTCTGACATGCATGCCAAACATTCAAAAACATACAATGACTATTCATGATTTGTATGGCAGAGTGTACCACTGAGAGACAGGAAGCTCTTAATCACAGACAGGAAAGAACACAGAGGGAACAGTAATGTCTCTCTGGTCAAAGCAAATGTAAAGGACACGAGAGAGAGAGAGAGAGAGAGAGAGAGAGAGAGAGGGTGAGAGAGAGAGAGAGAGAGAGAGAAGAGAGAGAGAGAGAGAGAGAGAGAGAGAGAGAGAGAGAGAGAGAGAGAGAGAGAGAGAGAGAGAGAGAGAGGGAGGCTGTAATTAGAGCATGTTTTCCAGGGTAAGCAGATCGTCTCTTGCTCGTTATTTGGATTTATGTGTGAGACACATTAACAGTAAAATGACATGCAGCACTCCTACATTTCTCCAACATGTGCCTCTTCTACTCTTCCCAGATAACACAGGGAATGAGTTCAGGGAATAGGAGGAGGAGATTCAGGGAGATTCACAGCCGTAAAAGTATGTGTGCATGCGCGTGTGTGTGTGTGTGTGTGTGTGTGTGTGTGTGTGTGTGTTTATGCATGTGAATGTATGAGTGAGTGAGTGAGTGAGTGAGCGAGAGAGAGAGAAAGAGATAATGACACATTTAATTCTAGTAAATCTTATATCAAAATCTCTGCCCTGAACAAATTGAAAATACATCAACAAAGCTCATATTCATCAACTCATTAAGGGAAAAAACACAGGAAAAATGAATTTCACTTTATTCCATTCACACATAGAAAGCTGACATTGTAGCCACCCTTCCCCCCTTTCAGAGAGTGTTTTATTACGATCAGTATCCATGTCTGCTTGCACTGGGGAAAATGTGCAAGAAATAATTATATAACAGGTCTCAGAGTCTGGATTGAAGTGTTCCTGTAAGGATTCCAGTGGTGTAAGCTATTTATTTCTTAACACATAGTTCATATTGTTTAAGGCACACCATATATCTGTCAGTGATGACACAAAATATGGCTTTAATACAGCATCACACACAACGGGGGACAGAAGAAATATTTCTACCGCTATTTTCCAAAAACTCAGGAGAGTCTGCCATTTTATTATCTCTCCGAGAGAAACGTACCGAAGCCAACCGAACCACAGCACAATGTTTGACTGGATCTAATTGCTTTTTTCTCTAGATTAGTTTGTCTGAAACAAAACAACAACGGAAAAAATAATATTGAACAAACATGCTACTTAAAGGGGAAGATTTTACGGTCTGTAATGTCAAAACAGCATGTTAAAGGTAGTATGCTGTATTTGACCATGTCGAATCAACACTGGGACATGACTCAAGATGTACACCCCCCTGCGATACATATCCTACCACTTTAGCATGTCAACTAAACTAAAGTAGACTTCCAGGTGAGATAAAGCTATCCCCCACCAGGGCCCCAAATTACCGAAAACAATACACACTGTCATTATAATTTACAAAAGGATGTGTGAGGCATTCAAAGAATGCTGCCAGAGGAGGAAGTGAAATCAGTTTTCAACTCAGGACTGATTGCAAAGCTAAATCCAGCCACATATGCTACTCACATCAGGGGTAAACAAACAAAAGTATTGAATCTTGCTACAGGGGGATGATGGATATGGTAGACATTACTGAATAATGAGGGAAACATCTACTGAGTTACTGTACGGCAGAGACCACATGAACACATAAGGTTTTACCTATGGTAACACTGGTTCTATGAGTGATAGTGATAACCACAAAGAATGGTCATCTTACAAAAGGTACCACTTAGAAAAAGCACTTTACTCTGGCTTTGTAGCTCTCTGCTTTGTCGAACACACAACATTATTGAGCATCATGTACTCCCAAAATATGATTACTTGTTGAGTGATAGATTGTTTGTTTATGCAGTTGTGCTAACATGTATTTAGTTAATGTATGTAGGGTTTAATGAAATGTTTCGCTACAGTGCTGTATTAGCTGTACGGTGGGTAGCAGTCTGTTTGACTCGGGGACACAGCCAGTGGAGCTACTCTCTACAGAGCTTCCACCCAAGGTCAATATAATACCCCTGAACCTTCTAAGCTGGGCCTCTCTGGAGGCAGTGTGTGGGGAGCCAGATAATTGATCTCCTTTGCCGTGTGCTGCTAGCCATCTACCTATTCAGCTCAACCAGTTAAGGGAGGTTTAGGACCGGTCAGCTACCCTCAGGAGGGCACCGATGCCTGTAAGGGGGAAGTACTACTTACTACTGGGGAAATATCTTCATCCACCTCATCCTCAGCTGTCCGCTAGCGAGCCGATTGCTCAGTTAACCAGTTATCAACTATTGTAAACATACAGAAATAACATTTTGCGAAAAAATAGTGTCTTTTCTCCTTTTTTCGACATTATTGTCTGGAAATAGCTTACTGCAAATATCCTGCTGTAGCTGACTTTCTTTCTTTCATTCTCACTCGGAAGACATTGTAATTTGTCTAACGTTACAACGGCTATTTTGATTGATATCAAGAATTGATATCCACAAAAGGTTAAAGGTCAATACAATTATGGATAGCAACGACCGACTCCGATACACATTTTGGTTTACTAGCTTTTTAGCAAATCATGTGAGCTTTTATTTACTGGAAAATAGTGGGGGGAAAAGATGAAATCAACACAGGTTTACTCAACATAGGTGTTCTGTGGTATTATTTGAATGAATCACATTGTAATCCCCTACACCTTATACACAATCATGAGACACAGTAACAAAGCACAAATTGCAAGCTGCTAACATTAGCATGGGCTAGCAGTGTGCATAGCTGATACACATGATGCAATCGCCAAACTTGTTTGTGTTCATTTTGCACAGTTTGAGGGCTATTAAGCAGACAGAGAACGTCACCCATAGCGGTGGACTTTCACTTTGAAGGCCGAGCCATCTGCTGTGATATTCGGTCCCTCTTGTATTTTTTTTCGAAATAAAGTTAATGTATGACAGTTCTTTTTTTTTTCTCTTTTCTTCTTCTTTTCTTCTCTCCTTTGTAAAAGTCTCAGGTTCACTTTTAAGAGCGCCTGCAGGGGTGAGAGGGGGAGGGCAGAGTAAACACTCAGTAATT
>NC_137689.1:10251191-10288691 GCF_963989245.1 Nansenia antarctica
AATACACACGCTACACACACTACACACGCACACACACACACCCACCCACACACCGTATAAGTTACTTTTCTTCCAACCTAGCCTGCACTGTGTTAAATCCAAAAATACGTTCGCTCACCCGTAAAACCGAATGATTGAATTATGCGTTTCACTTTTACTTCCTTCACAAAACCCCCATTGGGAAATGGAGATCTCGAAAAGTTGGTGCATACTACATTTGCACAAAAGAGCATTTTATTGTCGTTTTCCTTTTTCGCCTCCATATCTTAGTCTTAACAACCCCCGCTCAGCTATCTGCACATAGTGGAACTGTAAACTGTATCACAGTGGCAGTAACCGCTTGTTCCTTGTTTACATTGCCAGAGTGGATACACTATCCGTCATGAGGTAGAGTTGGCCCCACTACTTAGTTTTCTAATCACTTCACATGATTGAACTGAAACCGGCTTGATGCAAAAGTGTAATTCGTTTTTTTTTTTCTTCGTCCAAGCGGCCAGTGCTGTGTGCGGCGCGGTAGCGGTGGTGCTATCCTTCGGAGGGACCCCCACGTCAAAGTTTTGGAAGGCCCCTGTCAGCATGAAAAGAACATGACCTTTAAATTGTATCAGCATGTTTGCTGGTGCATACTGGGAGTAGAAAAGGTTCAGTGGACTACTGAGGAGGGAAAGGAAAGCAGCCTTCGCCAAACGTACACGTAATTCACTTAGAGGGCTTTGAAAGAGCAGTTTGTTGACACTCGACAGAAGGGTTTTAATGTCATTCAGAGAGGCGTAAAATAGCTACTTCTGAGCGGAATTGTTTTCTCCTTATTTACCAGCATGGCACCATTTTTTTATAAAGCTCATGCCATGTTAATTTTCTTTCTTTTACGTGAAATTAGATTTGCGAACATGATTGAAATGTAACATTCTGTCACACATTACTGGCACATTTTCTGCCAAATGAGTGTGTTTTTTTCTTTTATGTCTGTCTGCGTTGTGGTGGGTTATGTAAAAGCGATTATGCTAGTGATAATATGATTAACTCAGAATCATTCATGTCTTGATTTTTAGGGAATAGTTTTGAGGTCAGGGTGGAAGCGTAGTTTAATGAGATGTTCTGAGATGCACAGTGGCTATTGTCACTATGGTTAAAAACTTAGATTTATGCTTGTATGATATACACGCATGCACACACTCACACACACACACACACACACACACACACACACACACACACACACACACAATCTTTGGAGAGGCGTTCTTTTAGAAGACCTAACAGTATGTATGCAGTAATCCCCATCTGAGCATGTGCAGGAGGACATGCAGGGGCAGCAGGATGTTTTACAGTTCCGCTCACGCACCTTGGTTCTATTTGCATTGCGCTGATTCTGGAACGCGCAGCAGCAATGCCCTGTAGTGGGTTTGTTTCTCTCTCTCACCGTGGAACAGCACGCCTTGCACTTTTTATCAAGAGAGACTCCAACCCAGCAGCACAATAGATTGTTCTATTTGCTGTTTTACTTTTCACGGATGCGCCGGGGGAACGTGCTGCAGATGTTGATCACAGGAACGCTTTGGGAGATGCTCCACTCAAGGAAGACGCGATTCGTTTATTTATTTTTTTAAACATGCTGGCCAATGCAGATTCCAGATACAGCCCTGCTCTGGGATATACATCCTAGAAAAACCTACCGTAGATAGCCCATACCATCTAAAAACACTGATATACAGTGCCAGGGAAAAAAACGCAATGTAAATTGTAATCACAGCATGCTTGGGGGAAAGTCCCCAGTTCAAGAAAATATATATAATATATATTCAAAAAGGCTTTAAAAAAAAAAAAAAAAACTAAGAAAAAAAAGAAGCCAGCGCTGCACTTTTTAGAGAACACACATTGTAATGTTGTAATGTGTACCCATAAGAACAAAGAAACCAACTCTATCAGTGCTTCATCTCTGGAGCTCTGGGGATGGGTATTCTGCAGTAAATGTGTGGTCAGTTGTTTTCTACTGAGAATGACACACAGTCATGCAGTTGCTGGGGGATTCTGTGTGTGTGTGTGTGTGTGTGTGTGTGTGTGTGTGTGTGTGTGTGTGTTAGGCCTAGAAGGGGGCCACAGACCAGACACATAGCCCTTAGACAAGGTGTGTGGGTGGTGACTGATGACCAGTATCATGTGTATATCAAATCTCAAGAGGACTCAATAGAGGGATTCGAGTGGGCTCTGGAAAACATGACATGGACGCCGTACTTTAGATATGGTCAGAAGAACAGACCTTTATTTAACTAAAAAAAGACTGTGCCAGTGAATATAGCCTACTGTATGTACGTTATCCCATGTTGCATGAACACTGGTGTTGAACCTGAGCTCTCAGTAGACCTAGTAGCATTTCAAGACACTGTTTGTTGGTGATGCACATCAGCAGTAGCCTACTGAGCTAAACCCCTCGTGGTACCCCTGGACTGACATCATAGTACCAGTCAGCATTCAGAGCTATACAACACTTTATTATTTGAGTACATACATAATATATCTAGATTTTTTTTGTGTATTTTTTTGTATTTTTATTTACCACATCCCATAATGTTGGATACTGTACGTTGGTGTACTTCTGATGTATATTGGTAGTACAAGTCAACATCTCCACCACCAACCTAATAATAATTTCAGACAGCTGACATTTCTGACAAGGACACACACAATGCTTGCGCACACACACACACACACACACACACACACACACACACACACACACACACACACACACACAATGGGTGCTGACAGTGGTTGGGCCGTGGGTTTGAGTGGTATGGGTGTAGCAGTGTATCTGGGTTTTTTTAAGCACTCTCCCGGTCTAATCACCATTTGACAGATCCAGTGTAAATCAAAGGTCCGGTGTCTGAGGGTGCCAGGGAATGTTTGATCTCATTCCAAGGCCTTGAAACAACTTGCTTATTTTCTGCTCTTGGCTTTTGGCTCCCTGCTAAAGTAAAACATTGAGAGATGAATGCTCTGACAGGTCATTGTGTGTCAAACTGCCACTCCGTAATGGGTACATCTTTCAGCTGTGGAGTTGAGGGCTGGAGAGAAAACACAGAGAGACAGTGGGAGAGAGAGGAATATACAGAGAGAGAGAGAGGGAGAAGAGATGGAAGAGTGAGATGGGAGGGGGGGGGGGGGGTGGGGGGGGGTGGGGTGTAAGAGAAAGAGAAAACAAAATAAAAAAAAGCAAGATTCCTTCTTGCCTCTCTCAGCTCACGGCAAATCTTCTCTCTACGACCAAACACTTGTCATGTTGAAGGAAAGTTATATACATTTTTAATGAAATTGGGTACAACTGGTGCTTTGAAAATCTGCTGCACTCTAAAAAAAGAATCTTCGTTAGCTAAGGCCCGCTAATGCATCAGAAACGCTAGCAGCGTGTCCTGGGGAGAACGTTATAATTGTGTTGTTCTAATACCAGGCCTTCTCTAATGTTCTAGCGGTAATCAAGCCCAGCAATTTGTTTTCTCCTGTTTTAATATATTCCGTTATTACATCATATCTCATACAGATCTTGTCAATTACAATTGCCTGTGTATGACAGTCCAAATAATTATATATATTTTGTGGAATTCTCTTTGTGAGCTTGGTTAATCAAGCCTTGAAAGACTGATTACGCTGTTTATACACATTTCCTGTCCTTTCTCTCAGGTTCCTCTCTCTCCAGTTTTCATCTTTCATTTTCAAACTAAAAGGGGATGTTCATGATTTGGTGGAAAACGCATCATACCCTGAGTTGTCCTCGGGCCAGTAGTGAAAGCATCACTGCATGCCAAAAATCTGCAGAACCATCTCTTTAATAAGGGAAGCAAATGCAATTTGCTAGCACATGAAAGCTACTGATGCAACATAACAACACAAATGGACGTTACGATGAAGAAAATAAAGCTCTGGTTAAAATGGCTAAGCATCTTCCTCGTCAGGATCTAATTGGATCATCAGCTACAGTCAGAGCAAACCTCTACAGTACTATACTGAACTGAATTGAACTGGACAAAGAGACAAACTGAAATGTAAGTCGGAGTTTATCCCTATGAATTGAAGAAATGAATAGACCTTGCGATGTGATTGAAAGGAGAATAGTATTTAAATGTGGGGCCTCAGGCCCCGTGCCCGCCATTCACTTCAAATCTCTTTTCTGCCTTTTTTCTGCCACTGAAAAGAGAAGTCCGAGCTGCCATACTGTGGGCCATGTGTGGCGCTTGGACCAGAGAGGAAACTGCATGCATTATTCAGCTGGTGATATTAACTACTTCAGCACTTTTTATTCAAACAAAAGAGCTCAACTTCAGATGACTAATATGAATGACAACAACTCCTGGAAAGGATTTGAAGACATTATAGGATTAGAGACATCATTCAGAGTATGATCTATCTTATTATTCATACTGTCAAGTTGACTATCTGAAACATATGATATACAGTGAGAGAGAGAGAGAGAGAGAGAGAGAGAGAGAGAGAGAGAGAGAGAGAGAGAGAGAGAGAGAGAGAGAGAGAGGAGAGAGAGATGGGGAGAGAGAACCCTAATAGCCTTATACTGGAGAAAGAGAAAAAAAACACATTTAAGTGATAATTGAATTCGTTTTGCAAGGCAAGCACAAGTGGGAGTGGTGTTGTGTCGTGTAGTGCTACCTGCTGAGAACCTGTGGTGTGAATAACAGACCTCTGGCCCTTAGAGGGCACCTAGGTCAGCCCTATTCCACAGTGCCCAAGACGTTTAACCCCCCCCCCCCCCCCCCCCAAACACACACACACACACACACACAAACACATACACATACACACTTCCTGGTACAACAAATCATGTCTGGGGTTAGGCAGGAGGTTGGAGTGGAGCGGTGGTGGTGGGTTTGGAAGGGGTGGAGGGCGGAGGAGGGGGGGTGGCGGAGGGGGGCTTTAATCCTCAAGTTTTACCCTCCAGGTAAGATGCGGAGAACGAGAGAGAGGGGAGAGAGAGGGGAGAATTCGGCCAGGCCCGGTGAGTCTGACTGCCCATAGAGAATGAATAGCTTTAGCGCTGCGCCCGGACAGAAAAATCAATGCCTCATATGAGCAGGCTGCGGGGGTTAGGCTCCCATGTTCATGTCAACAAGGCTATTGGTTTTCTTAATACTCCAAAGTTGGCGTTTCCTTGCTGCAGGAGGGGCCGGCGTGGTGACTTGTGTGGTCAAAGCTTAACAAAGGGATTGTGCCTCCAACCCCTTACCGCCTGACCAAGGGGAAGCCGAGCTCAGGATTAATTATCAACAACGTTCACTTGACATTATTTGTATTATTGTTTTTTTTTCTTCTGCTTCTTCCGTTCTGTCAGGTGGTACTGTAGCACTGCAAATCGCTGCTAAAGAGAAGCTACTACAGCCCCTGTACCATACTACATGGCAGGGGACCGCCGTTCTATGGCTGACACCGCAACTTGTTAGTGTGTGGTGAGTGTGTAGATTTGTTTTATGAAGAAGGAGTAAGTTGTAATATGTGAATGGGCTTGCTGTTATCAAAAATAATGACTATGCTGTATAGTATACGTAGATAGCCTAATGATAATGAATGTGTTTTACTACACACACACACACACACACACACACACACACACACACACACACACGCACACACACACACACACACACACACACACACACACACACACACACACACACAGAGGACCAAATGACACTTGTATAGTTAGTTACTATGACCTTTGCCTACTCTTATATGCATTGTTTACCCATTTTAAGTGTAGTTTAGCAGTGTATCAATAACACATATCACTTAGACACACAGCTCTTAGACAACATTTAGAGAAAAGCTTTATTTATTCATGCAAAATACTGGATAATATTGCAGTACCTACAACACTGGCCCTTGCTTGTATCCAAGATGGATCTTGCAACCGCAGACACAGTATTTCTTCCTTATAATTTTTTTACCATAAAAATGCTGGAACTTAATATCTGCTGCCCGCCACTTTAATTTAAACATAATGGAAGATTCTAGCAGGATGTGTAATGCGAGGCGTTTTTATTAGATATCCATTGGAATTATGCACAACTTTAATCAGAAACAGAAGTCACATTGTTCAAATCTATCTAAATGTAATAAATACTTTATTGGCTGCACATTTGCATTTTACTGTCTACGTACACAGATAATAACAGTCTCCAATTCTTGTAACTCTGATAATGGGGCTATGGGATATTCACTTGGATATGAGACCGTGTCTGTCAAAGGGCCTTTTAAAACCCGCAGACATGGAAACACATACACAGATGTGAGCACATAACTCTTCAGTAAAAAACCGACCAGTGAGTAGTCAGTCACCGCCATCCCGTTCTAAACCGTGAAAAACAAAACCAGGTTCGCTAATTCTATTAGTGTTCCTCAGTCTTTGATACTCCACAGATATATTCTCTAATAAGTGAAGGAGAGGAAACCAGCCAGGTAATTACAGCCTCAGTACCACTTCCCTACACCCCTCCCCCCCCCCGCCGCCCCTCCGCCCACACACACACACACGCACACACTTATTTCCTAGCTATGTTACCTACGTTCTTTTTCCTGTGTCACTAATTTAAGCGTTTGTAACATAAGAGCTCCTCCCTAGACCCCCCCCCCCGCCCCCTTTCAGTAGGCCCAACAACCCCCACCTTTACCCCGGTGTCGTCGTTAGCAACACTGTGCTAAAGGCGGAAAAACTAGAGGGGAGGGGTCGCTCTGCACAAGGGGTGTGTGTTGTGTGTGTGTGTGTGTGTGTGGGGGGGGGGGGGGGAGTGAGGAGGGGGGGGGGGCAGTGAGCATTGCTCACCCGGAGCAATCGGATGAAAACGCAGTGCAGATGTAATTTGTTTTCAATGGCTGTTTCAAAAGAATAATTGTGGTGACACTGGCCGATCGATAGTATGGATTTTTGTTTTCGAGTGCACTGTGTGTGTGGTGCTAAGAGTAGGCAGGAAATACAACACTGCAGCCCGAATACAATAAAAATGGATTGAGGGTGTGTGGGTATTTGTGGGGCTGGTAGCCATCACTGGGCCCACAGACATCATTGGTGGGATTACTAAACGTGTCCTCTGGGTTGCCTGCCTGGCTCTACTGTAGATGTGGGGGCCACGTTTACTGCCGCTCTGCTCCTCTCCCCTGCTACTCTTTCAGGGGTAGAAAACATTGACTACACTTGAATAAACTCACTTAAGATGAAACACAGCAAAGGGAGAAAAGGAGTGATTCCCTCGCTCCGGAAGCGGTAGGGGAAAGTGAGGAGAGAGATCAACGCTGTGACGGCCCAGTGTAGTCTCTGGTGTCTGGCTGCTTTACACAGGCTTGTTGTGGACCTGAGGCTGTGGAGGTACAGTTCTGCGCAGGAATGAAGTGGTAAAAAAACAACTAGTGTGTAAACCCTGAATGCCATACATTGAATAGTAGTAGGTCATTTCTGACAGGATCTGGTGAATATGTTTACAGATTATGAAAATGCAGATTGTAAGCTATCAAATGATGTGTCATACATTGGAATCTGAAAAGTTTTAGAAGCTTATTTGAATGTTGGTACACCTCAAACGATTGCTCCAGGGTCGCCGTCTATAGCCAACGCCTTGCCTAGAGCATAAAATACCAAATTCCAACAATTGAACGACAAGTTGATTCCATGGCAATAAAACAATGATGAAAAAAAATGTGTTTACTTGGGCTTACCCTTCACTATATCACTGGAAGTGAGGTAACATTAAGAGAACTCTAAGCAAATATGCCTTTGTGTTATTCAAATATAAATACACAGTTTAACCATTGAGAATTATTATTATTATTATTATTATTATTTTGTTTTTTATTATTATTATTATTATTTAGTTTTTTTATAGTAACGTTTACAAGACCTAAAGGTGAGGTGCAGGCAGTATTTTATTTAGCAGTAAACAAAGTAAAAAATTAACATCTGAAAATCAAAAACAATATTTATAAAAAATAATGATAAATCAATTACTGAACAAACTATTAAAACGTATTAAGAGATTATCCCAGCTCATGTGAGGGAAACCTTCGTCACTGATTGGTCTGGCTGATATACAGTGAACCATGACTTCATGTCAGAGAGAAAGCCTTCATTGCTGCGTTCTAACCTCAGTTCTCCTCTTGATGTTGTTGCCTGCATCCTATAGTCTCATACCACAGATGAATTTGGTAAACAAAACTGATTCTACTGATTCACCCACAGCTGTCTGATATTTAATACAAACACAGTTCCCTTTATTGATCTGTGTCTGTGTTTTCACAGATCCATGAACTAATTAATGTCAAGCAAGTAATAGCAATGCAATTAATAGAAAGAAAGTTTTGGTAATTGGAAGTACTGTAATGCAAACACGTTAAGCAATCATTTGAATAGCGCCAGCACACTTATTTTTATTTTACGTTTTTTGGGGAACAATTATCATCTGTTGACATACCCAAACATCCTTAATATATTCTGCTCAACATCAACCCATTGGAAATGATAATAATCATATGAAAGCCTGTAAATGCACGGTCTCAAAGTTTCAAATGCTTGTCCATTATGCTTTTCTTTGAAATTGAACAGTACTCATTGAACACAGAGCTTATAAAAGATATGTGTTCGCCTCATTCCGTTGGCTTTACTATACAGTATGTTTTTTTATGATGAACTAATAAGGTGTTTTCCCTTGGGTAGTTAGCGGTGTTGCTAGGATCAGATGGGGGTGATTTGTCTCTCTCTCTCCCTCTCTCCCCCACCAGTGTCCTCAGGCCCTTTCCTAAATGGCTTCTCTATGTAGCCAGATAATGGCCTGTTTGCGCATTTGCCAAATCGGACACTGTTTTCCAGCGTCGGGGCGATGCAGTTGGGGGCACTTCTAATTTGTCAGTGGTAGAGGTGGAGGGTGGTGGGGAGGTGGGGTCAATCAAGGGGGGGCGAGGAGGGGAGGGAGGGGGGGGGGGGGGTGCTGTGGTGTTTGAGGTGTAGGGGAACTCTTTGAAGAAGGGTGGGGTGGTTTAAGAGAACATCATTCCTCTATAAGCCCCCACGTGGGTTAATGCATCTGTTTTCTCTCTCTCTCTCTCTCTCTCTCTCTCTCTCTCTCTCTCTCTCTCTCTCTCTCTCTCTCTCTCTCTCTCTCTCTCTCTCTCTCTCTCTCTCTCTCTCTCTCTCTCTCTCTCTCTCTCTCTCTCTCTCTCTCTCTCTCTCTCTCTCTCTCTCTCTCTCTCTCTCTCTCTCTCTCTCTCTCTCTCTCTCTCTCTCTCTCTCTCTCTCTCTCTCTCTGCAGTATTCCCCTGCCGCCACTGACCACCAGAGACTCTCAGCTGATTTATAAGCATGGCCCTAGCTGCTGTCCTCTGCCTGACTGCCTCCGCAATGGAGAAATGTCCTCTTTTCTAAAACAGCAAAACGGCAACCTAGCGAGAGGATGGGGGGTAGATGATAGCATAGGTCCCTAATACCGTGTCTCGTCTCCTGTTTGCAGACTCCCTGTCTCTTTTCTCGACCTCTCTCAATCACTCTCTATTTTTTAGATTCCCGTTCTCAGGGAATCAGAGATAATCTCTATATGGTATATGGTATTGATGTAGATACATGTGTGGGTTGTCTAAGTCTGTCATTCATCGTATTGAATGGAAGGTTTATGACTGAAAGGGGTTGCCGTCTCCCTTGAAATAGGGTTTGGATATCTCTATTTTCAATGTTCGTACTAAATCTCTTCTCTTAAATCGTGAAACATGCAGAAGCGCAAGAGCCACATTTAACTGAAAATGAGCAGATAGAAGCCTATAGGTTTCATATTGTAAGTACAACCGAATCGACTTGTTTTTTTTAACCCATTTGGATTTTGGACTGTCCATTGTGTGTGACAGAAGTATTCAAAGACAGCCACATCATCACCAGTGGCGGGGCCAGCGAAGGGTTAATGTTTTTCGTCTTCTGGTTGTGTTTGAGTGCCCGGGTGTATTAGACGTTTTCCAAATGACTTGCTCCTGGCATATCATCAAATGCACGGGACCAGCAAATCTAGATTACCTCCATATTAGTCCTGTGATTGGCTATGTTCTCCCCGAACATTGACATTAAAAAATCATTGAGGGTGCCATAAAGGCTCTGAGATCATAATCATTACCGGACGGATGGCTCGGTCCACCTCTGAACAAGGAGGTCTCAGTGTAAGGGTACTCACGTAGGACATAATGTCCTAGGATCCAGAAGGGGATACGATCCCAATGAATAACAGCAAAAGAGACGAGATCAATCATGACAATGTACCTGTGTACAATCTACAGTTGACAATTCCCCCAATATCGCAAAGGTGTTTAGCTCAGGTTTTCAGTGTGCTTGCTCCGTTAGCCACTGTGCCTTAGCGCCCCTGCTAGAGTGGTTTATAGAAGTCTCCATCATCCCCACTGTTTTCCTCATCCTGCTCTGTGGCTCTGCGGCTACCTTTGCCTAATTGCAAGTGGGATGAAATGATTCTACTGTGGCTGACAGGTGAGAGAAACAGCTCTAGCGTGACCAGAAAGAGATTTCTCCAGTGGCCTAGTCAGGCCATTCCCCGCTTAGACATACACAGACACACTCACACACACATCCTCCCTTCAGAGACACACATACACACATTGACATATTGTATACTTCGACACTAACACTGTCACAACACACAGATTAAGACAGACAAAAAACGCATATGTACACGCTAGCACAGACATACAGTATATACTGTACAAACACACACACGCACACACGTACGCACAGACACACCCACACACAGACACACACACACCCACACACACACACACACACACACACACACACTCAACCACACACCAGGTGTATGTAGCCTAACCCCTGGGTAATATAGCCAAGATCATGTTAAAAGAAATCAGGATGTCTTTTCCGCTTGAACATTTTACCTCCTTTATGATCAAGCCCCGGAGCCAATTAGAGGTCCCTAAGGGGTTAGGCCTCGGGGACGGACCAATGAGAGAGTGAGCAGAGAGGCATGAGCCTTCCCCCCCCCTGCCCCCCCCCCCCCCGCGCCCCCCCCCTCCCCCTCCCCCGCGTCCCTTCTCCAGCCTCCTTGGTCTCTGGGCACTTCTCTGTAGTAAAACGCTGGCACATATAGTATTGATTTTCATTTAGATAACTTAATGTTCACAGACAATCCTCGCCCCCAACGCCGGGCCAAACTTAGATCTACGAGCTTGCCTCCTTGTAATCTGACGCCATTTCTCTTCCTCCCCCCCCCCCCCCCCCCCCCCGTGTTTTTTTGGATTCATTTTTCCTAAACTTAACTGATTCCGAATGGGCCGATATAAATGAAAAGCGCCGGCTGCATCGATCAATCACACGCCGCGCAAACATCCCCACTGGCCTTTCCCAACATCCTATTACCACCGGGTAGTTGGCCAGTCAAACGGGAATAAAAATTACACCCAAAACATCATAAGTTAGGCTTGATTTGTCGAGCGAGAAGCCTGACAATTCCGCGAGACTTATATACTCCGGTCGGCGCTGAAAATCAGGCTTGTTATGGCTCCGGCACGTCTATAAAGATTGTTCATTTCATATAAAACAGCTACCTGTTCTGAAAGCTGGGGAGAGAGGAAGAGTGATGTACAGTGGGGTATAAATACAGAGGGAAATCTATTTGTCTGGCCCTGGCTGGCTCTGGGCTCTGACTCTGACTCGGAGTCGGTCTGGGGTCTGGGGGTCTGGGGGCTGGGGAGGGCCCGAGTGCTGTTACTAGGCAGCAGGGGTGGAGGGGGGGTGGAAAGGGGAGGACGGAGGACGGGGGGGGGCAGGGTGGGGGCGGAGGCGATGGCCATCATCTCTCTGCGTCAGATAAGATGAGATAAGGCGCTGATGTGTGACCGCTGGCAGCGGCGTGGCGGAGGACCCTGCCTACCGCCGGCGCGGTAATGAGGGGGAAGGAGTAGGGGGACTCGTCTCGACACGCCACGGCGCACTCGCAGCCACGGTGTTAAGTGGTGGCTGTTCGCCCTGCCCTCCTCCCCCTTCTCCCCCCCCCGCTCCCCCCCTCCCTCCGAGTTGGAATTAATGCTCTACTGACTAATTACCACAGAGAGAGAGATTGCGTGTTGTTTTTTAATGCTTTATTGTCCATCTATTCTGTCAAAATAGGCGTACACACACACAGACACAGGCACACACACACACACACACACACACACACTCTCTCTCTCTTTTCTCTCTCTCTCTCTCTCTCTCTCTCCCTCTCTAGAAGGTAAGTGGAAAGCTAAATCAATTTGTCAGGTCAGGCTGATTATTGTCACTCTGTAGCAAACATGAACTCTGACCGTCTCTTGACCCATAGTCTTACAAGTTATTCATTTAACAGAGTACTGTATGCACACTAAATGTTGGAGCTCCAGCAATTGTTTTAAATTTGGTTATAATGAATAAGTTCCATTCGTTATGTATTGTGGAACTGGATATGACACAGAAGCCATGAACACTATTTCAGTCTTCCTCAATACATGTTCTAATGCAATATGCACCCACCACCGCCCCATAAATTGTATATGGTGTTGAACAGAGAAGAGTTATAAAACACTCCCTTCAAAATGTATAGTTAAATATATTACAATATCACATATTTGCTTCCTTACCCTGAAATGAGTCTACGCACAAACTTCAATCAACACTTTGTTTCTGTTTATCTGGACACTGTAGCGAACAGCTAATTGTTAACGAAAGCACAATGAAAGTCAATGAGCGCTAAGGTAGCCCTCTGACACAACTCAGTTACCTTAGTAATAAGATTCAAATGACTTTGAGATGATTCAAGTATGACATGCTAAACATGCTAACTTAGGGACCACTGACTTGCATTGGGTTTTGGATAAAATGCTAACAATTAAAACCTAACTTATTCAACAAGCTCATCACAGGCACCCCCCCCCCCCCCCCCCCGCTGCAAACAGCAATAATCACCATAGCAACCAACCAGCGGTGTGAACTCAACGCTCCAGTGAATAAAGTAAGCCAATGTTCGCTTTCACCATCGTTGACTTGGTGTTTGACTTGGTGTATAAGTTGGTTTCAACCAGCCAAACTTCAACTTCAGTAGAAACCTGCAGTTGCTGCCTTTAACTGTGGGTTGTGAACTTGCTACAGAGGAGCAGACATGATTGGATATGTTATGGTATTATATGTTCAGGTAGAGACTCATGTCGGACCAGTATGGTGAAGAGTACAGTACGGTCCTAACAGCCCTCAGCTTACAGGAAGGGATCTGTGACAATGGCTCTCTACTGTAATGTTGAAACGTTGCACCAGTGAACTGGAGAAACGACTCCACAGTATCTCAAACCTCCCCCATCTCAGAGACTCTCAAAGAGACTACCAGAAGGGACATTTAACTCCTTGGCATTGGTTTCTTTTTTTTTCTGGGCAGCTGTCTACCATCCAGCCATCAGAGCAACAACATCCAGTACATAACTCACTATCCACCCTCTATCTCTCTCTCCCTTTTTTATTTTTTTTCTCTTTCAGGTGTCCCCTCAGGAAAAGAAGACATGTTTTCTTAAGACAGTTCCAACTGGGGGAGAGGGGGCCACCATGCTGGACCAAATTCAGTACTCTGACTCCATGTGTCCCCGCTGTCACCGACACTCACATCACCTCCTCAAGTGATCTGGTTTGAGGGACATTAATCCAGTCAAAGGGGTGGCAGGGGGGATGGGGGCGACTGTCACCGGACACGGCGAAGGGGACGCTGACGCGATGGGCCCTGGCACTTTGGTCGTGGAGGAAAAGGTCGTTTTGTGCATTCCAGAGTCGCCGCGACGACATGGCCGCTCAAAACAACATCAGGGGGAGGGAGAGGGGGGGGGGGACGAGACAGAGATAGAGGGGTTCCTTCAAGATGGAGCTTGACGGACAGGTGCTCTGTAAGTGTGGCCTTCTGGGAGCTGCGGGCATAAGCCCCTCCCACACCGGGATGTGTACCTTTGGATTGGATACAGAGAGCGATGAGTGTTTTGATAGCGATGAGTGAAACGAGATCATGGGTGGATGTGGAATTCGAACGAATACAGAGCTTGAAGTTCAGAGGAGTGGAGAAAGAGGGTGGGGGGGGGGGGGGGAGAAAAAAACACCAAGAGAGGGCTACACGTGAAACTGGATTATCTTAATTAACACAGGCTGGTCTCTTATGGGCTGCTTGCCACTGTGTTCTGTCTTGGTTGGAAATCACTATGATGAAGAGGAGGCATTTCAGGGCTTCGGTTAGGGTAGGATGAATAGTGCTTATAGCTCGGGGAAGTAGAGACACTGGAGTTTTAACATAAAGCTGAGGTGCGAAGGTTGAGGGTATGCGTCTGTATGTCTGTGTGTGTGTGTGTGTGTGTGTGTGTGTGTGTGTGTGTGTGTGTATGTCTGCGTCTGTGGGGGTGTAGGTCGACAGTGGAGTGTCCCAGGGGGGCCGTTACCAGCCTCTCAGCTTTGCTGGTGACATCCGTTTGGATGGGCGCACCCCCGGGCTGGGGTAACCCCTCACAGATCCACTCTCTCTGCTGTAGTCAATAAAAGCACCATCACACGTGCACGAGGGCTCAGCCTACAAGGGACAGCTTTATTCAACAAGGGAATATGGAGCCCCAAACATTATGAGCAGAGTGTAAATTAAGACACATAATAGCTATGATCTCCTGCTTCCAGAGTCTTTGTGTTGTAAAACCTTCGCCGTCAGTGTCTACGCATCTGCAGACTCGCTGCTGTTTTTTTTATTTTTTTTACGACCATGCGGTATGACGTGCCTCTCCTGTGTCACCTCTCTCTCTCTGTGCATGTCCTTAACACATTAAATGCTAGGAGAGGTGCATGCAGGGAATTCTGGGACTATGATGGGGGACCTGAATATGCTTTTAGCTCCCGTGTAGAGGGTCTAACCAGGGCAGGCACGCTGTCATGTCCGCGAACACACACCTACTCTATTTACATACCTAGATGGGTTTTCACACCCTGGTTCAGAAGGTGTCACGTACCCCAGTGTGAAGATGTTTTCTGTGGCAGGACTTGTTTTAGATGGGACTGATGTTCTAAGCAGGACTTGTTTTAGATGGGACTGATGTTCTAAGCACTACTGTTTTAGATGGGACTGATGTTCTAAGCACTACTTCAAAGATATAGGGATATTTGATTCAGTGTCTTCTCACCATGTCTTGTTACTTCTCTCTGTGCTTTCTGGCATGCCCAATCTCAACTATCTCTTTCAGGATGACTTTTTTTGTACATATTTTTGTTATTCTATGGCACCCTTTTGACACCTTTTTAGTAGATTCCTAATCATTTTTATATTATTGGAAGAATGAAACATGTTTGTTGAAACCCGTTACTGCAACAAAGTATCTCAATGTAAATTTTCCTGTAAAATGAGCAATATACAGTAGATTCACGTTATCAAAGTTGATACGCAGTTTTATTCTACATATTTACCTCTTTCTTGTTACTTTTACCCAGTTACATAGAAGATCATTGGGCCAAAAAGTCACATTTCTGTTGAGGTTCATTGATCATTCTCTTCCATGAGAAATGGCTGTGGAAGGCTATGCCACGTACGGCCCAATCCAGAAGAAGGTATTTTGAAGCCCTGAGCTCAGACAGAGAAGGGAGCCGAGGGAGAGAGGGAGGGGAGTTCCGATGTGATGCTACTTTAGCATTCTGGAGAGCAACACAATTAAGACAGACCGCTAACAGATACTCCCAGTTTAACCACATTACTCTTAAAAAATGTTACACAACGCAGAGACATCCCTGACAGCGAAACATTATCCTCCCAGTTACAATTAATTACCCTCACGTCCTCAGCTTGCATCACATTTACATATCTTAACAATGGCACGTATCTTATATGGGAGGAGAACCACCACAGGTTAGTTAAGCATGCCAGGCAGCAGGGAGAGGACTGTAGAAGAAGGGTAGAACGACACAGATAGATGGATGGATGGATGGATGGACGGATGGATGGATAGATAGATAGATAGATAGATAGATATTTTTGTTCTCATTCTTGATATGAACCATAGTTGCGTGTATACATTATATCTGATTTCAACAGTTTCTGTTGTTGTGATAGTAGGTGTTTTTTAGTTGTGCGAGGGGTATCGGTGGGTGTATTTTCTCCATTATTTTTGCCTTTTGTTCCCCCTTCACCCTCTCATTTATAATCTGGTGAGGAAGCGGGAGATAAAGGACCGGTGTGTGGAGACAGAGTGAGCGGTCACATTCTGTGATGCTATCTTCTTCCCACAACGCACCGCAAGTGGACGCCTGACATGTTCTATACATCTTTCCACTGTAGCACTCATTAAACAAATACCACTTGATATATAGCTCTCAAGAAATGAATTTTTACCTCTTGGTGGTGGGATCTGCAATCCCCTGATCTCTTGGGCCCTTGGAAACACATTTTTTTGTCCTGCGGTGGTTGTTTTTGTATTATTTTTAGTTTGCTGATAGTGTGATTGCACTGTGGCCTGTTTCTAAGGAGGTGTGGTATAACATAGCTGGTTATGCATGACATTGATGTCATTAGAAAATACATCATCATATGTACTACACCTATGCTCTATGTTATTTTCAAACTACACCAACCCGTGTGTTTACAAATGTTACCAACCTAAGAGTGTGTTGAAAACAAAATGTAAATGCATTCATTTACCTCTGCTGATATCAGAATGAGACAGAATAACATGATTGTATTTCTCACCAGCTACTTGAAACGATGAATCTTTAAGATGGGCGTATTGTAGAACAAAACAAGAGTCTTACTTTGCACTTCCTGGTAATGGCATGTTTGTTTCTAAGAGGCTCTCTCATGGAGATGTCAATAAGTGATATTATGGCAATTTCTCGTTAATGCCAAATAAGAAATTAGTTTCATGTTCACTCTCTCTTTTAATTTGTCTAAATGGGTAATTATTTGCATGGTTATGTATTGAGAGGGTTTAATTAAAGTTATAATTTCATTTCATGCAATCAATTGATATTCTAATGAAAATGTCTGCGGATTCATATGAAGAGGAAGTTGGTCCTAATTTGCCATTTTCCAATTGGTGCCAGAGAGTCAGAGAGAGGTTGGTGATCCTTCTAGTAGCGCAACACAAACACAAACGTGACATATTCTAATGGCTTGGTCCTCATATCGGCAACCAATCAAAATGTTCCGATTTTTCTTTTGAAACATAGGACTACGTGAGAATCACGTAGAATCACAACACAAACTCAGTCAAGTCAAGCCAAAATACTGCGACGCAATGGATTCGGTGAGTAATCCCCACTACTACCTATAACACTACTTTACATTGTTAGCAGGCTCACAAAACAAGCTGTGTTAGATGTGTCATTGATTTTCAACAACGTGGAAATGTATTCACATTTTTCGAAAGAAAAGTCTGATCACTACATCAGACCCCGACATGGGGACCAAAGCATTAGAACGTGTCACAAATAAACACAATAGAAGGTGCCAAGTGAAAAACCTCCCTGAAAAAGGTAGAATTTATCAAACACTGTTATGTTATTGCTGTTGATTTATCATAACAAAGGGAAACTCAATCCCCTATTCCACACTAACCAACAATAAAGTGCCACAAAGTAATGGTATCCACTTTCAGAATATGAAACCCTGAATGTTTTGATCAGCGCATCAGATAAAACAAGAGGAGATCACCCCAAGGTGAAATACATACACTGCGTTTCATCAACACCTTGTCTCAACACCCTCACAGGGGTGAAATAAACATTTCTGCACCAAAATAATGTTGAAATAGTAGATGAAGTCACATGGTCCAAAACGTTACTTTTTTAAAGCGTAAAAAGCTGTAGCGTGAGTAAGTGGGCGGGTTTCTTGCCTTGCACGCCATATGCATCTGTTAAATGACTTGCTGATCTCATTAAATAAAGCTAATGTACTTGTAAAACAGTCAGCAGGGACAGTACATCATTGTAAGTGTTGGAGGGAAGGGGGGGGGGGGGTTGGGGGGGGTGATAGAGATGGGGGAGGGGGGAGGGGAATGGGGTGAGGTGGATGCTGGTCAGTGGAGATGTCTCGGAGCCATAAATCTTGGCCTCTCCCTGCCTAGTTATTGTGTATTTCTTTTGGCCAGAGATTGATTGTAGCAGGGAGAAGATGAATTTGCCCATAGACCTTCTTTTCTTCCTCGTTTTTTTTTTTTTTCTCCCTAACTCCTGATGCTTGGCCAAGGTGATAATGCTCTCCCCCCACCCCCACCCCCCCCCCTATCCCTCTCCCGCCCTCTCTCCTCGCCTCTCTTTTTTTTCTGATATCATTTGTTTTGGATTAGAAACAGCATGCTGAAACAGGGGAAGGGGGGGGGGGGGGTGATACACATGGGGGTCACTAGCAAGAGGCAAGAGCAGAGGAGGATGTACAAATGCCCCCCCCCACCCCCAACACACACACACATCTCCCCCCCCCCCCCCCCCCCGCCCCCCCAACCCCCTACCTCTCTCTGGCTCTCCATCCCTCATTCTTTCTCTATGTGAACACACTGGGCTCGATTCCTATCCTATGGGGGAATGAGAGAGAGACTCAACACAGATGCTTCAACACTGTGTAGATGCAGACGCATCATAATTGTGTGGAGCGCTCGGTGCTCTGGTGTCTGGCCCACTGTCCCGCTGAAACACTGCCAGGGCTGCTGTACTGAGGGCCTGGCTGCTTAACCTGTGACACATCACACACATACACACACACACACACACACACACACACACACACACACAGTATATAGGCACTAGCCAGACATAGGCACTAGACGCTGGAGGGGCAGGCTCTGGGTATCTTAATCATGCCATTTGTGGCCTCTCAGGATCCATCAATTCAAAGTTCGAATAAACGCTAAATGCATGAATACGGTATGATATACCGATATTCAAAGACCATACATGTAAAAGGGGTTAGGGTTAGTAAAACCAACAACCTTTAAATAGGTAGCTCATCAATTGCACTTTTTTTTCTCCAAAGCCTACAAAACACCCAGTTGAACACACACACAGACAGACACGCAGACAACAAACACCCACAACGCGAGTGCGCCGCCCCGCACACCACCCCACGAAAAAACAACACCGACACACAAAGGGAAAAAAAAACTTCTGAAAGTCACAGGAGGAGCACTTTTTTCTCTTTTTTCTAGCGTTGACCTTTCTGCAACGGTGCCCCGTATTCACTGGTTGTCAGCACATGCTTTGTCCTGGACCATCCGTCTCTGTCATACGTCACTCCTACCCCCGAATCCCATCCGTGCCATTAGCCCGGGATGAGGAGAGGAGGAGAGGAGGGGAGGGAGAGAGAGAGAGAGAGAGCACAGCCGTGGCTGCTAGCCTGCGGGATCATTAGAGCCCCCCCCCCACCACCACCACCACCGCCGCCACCCGCCCGCCCCGCCACCGCTCCGGTAAACCCGGGCGCGAGAGGAGAGGAGAGGAGAGGAGAGGAGAGGAGTCCAGGTGGCCTGTTGTTATTTATAACAAAAGGAAACAACACAGCAGAACCGTCTGACACCAGGCCCGTACGGACCGACTGGTGTGCTCGCCGCGAGGACGGGGCGGGGGCGGGGGGGGTTGGCGGGGGGTGTGAGGTGTGTGTGTTTGTGTGTGTATGGGGAGGGGGGGGGGGGGGGGTGGAGGTGGGGGCAGTGTAGGGAGGGGGGGGGGTTGGTGTCATCTCTGAAGGACAGCTAAAAGTGGACCTCCACTCGTATATCCCCCACCCCTCCCCCCCCCCCCCCCCCCCCCCCCCCCCCACCACCTCCGCTGCTCCCGACGGTAAGAGCCTGGGACTTATTGAACAGATGTTAGGTCCAACGCCCCGGCGGAAGATTGATTGTTTTAATTGCCAACCGCTTTTGCTTTTTTTGTAACATCTGAATACCTAATGTCAGGTTTTAAAGGATGTTACATTGCCTTGCTCTTCTATCTTTTCCCTCCCTCCCTCCCCTCCCTCTCTCTCTCTCTCACTCACTCTCGCTCTCTCTTTCTCTCTCTCTCTTACTCCTCTCTCCTTCTCTCTTTCTCTCTCGCCCTCTCCCTCTATCTCTCGTTATCTCTCTCTCTCTCTCTCTCTCTCACTCTTAAAGAGGAAGCATATCCCAGTCTTAGATTCTCTCAGTGTTCTTGTACGAGGGTGCCTCTGCTCTGCTGTTTCGTGAGGTCAGCCTCAACGTGGGGCTGTGGGGCGGGCGGGGGGGGGGGGGCAGGTCCAGAATACTGCCGTCCGTCCTAACATCTGGAATGTCTCTCGCCCCCCCCCCCACCCCTTAGGCTTCTGTATATCCAGCCTGTTAGTGCTTGTCTTGTAGAATTAATTGTTAATGGTCTGGTCTTGTCAGCTCCAAAGTTGATATAAACTGGAAAACAAGACTTCTTAGATGACTCTCTGTCTCTCTCTGGAGCCAGTGATATATGCCCACTGAGAGAGGAGCTCTGTTAAGTGCCTACTGGGAATAGTTGTACAGTAGGTATGTTTTATACACAACTCCCCTCTCTTCATCTTCCTGTGGTATGCATAAACTAAATTTCTGATAGGGTGGGTGTACTAGCTTATATGAAAACAGCCCCAGTGGATATTCTCTTGTGTTTATGCACTAACTTCATCAAAGCTCACCAGGAGAAGACAAATGGACTATTATGAGAAGGAGTTTACGGATAACTTCGTTTTGAAATAAAGCAACACTTCAAACACACTATGGGAGAGCGAACGAGTTCATCTTTGGTTACGACCAAAAATGGTTGGAGATGGATGGATCCTTCCACATCTGACAAACGGTGGGGGGTCATGTACAGACCAAATTCACTGGAAAAAAGGGGACATCTTCTCCTATTGGCGTGTACTGCCTTTAGAGTGACCATTTACTGTATCACCAGTTCAGGTCTTGGGGGCTATAGGCTGGCGGGGAAGGTGGGGTGGAGTGGAGGTGGTTGGGGTGGTGGTGGGGGTGGGGGTGTTGTCAAGACCAGAGGCAGGTGCCTGTGTGTTTCTCCTCCCTCCTCCTCCTCCTCCTCCTCCTCACATCCGTCACTCCAGAGGGAGGGAGGGTAGGGGTAGGGGGGGAGGGAGCAGACAATTAATCGTGGGACCAAAAGGAGAGGTGGAGAGTCGGTGGAGAGAGAGAGAGAGAGAGAGAGAGAGAGAGAGAGAGAGAGAGAGAGAGAGAGAGAGAGAAAGAAGAGAGTGACGATAATAAAGTGGCCCTACCTGGCATTAATCTCCCTCACACTGCAGGCCTGTCAGGGCATGCCGTCCTGTGACTAATGCCACGCTTTGCATACAGTGGTCACAGACAGCAGCAGCACGCCCAGCCATAACACGGCCCGCTCACTCGAGTGCCCCGAGTTTTTGACTTCTGTGGAACCCGATGTACAAAAGCAACATATGGGGCTTGAGAGATAGAGAGGTATAGAGGCGAAAGAAAAGAGAGGGGATTTTCTTGTAGAGTAATGGTTCGATTCTGGAACGTGCGTTTTGTCTGCTCCCTTTGTAATGTGGCTCCGGCGGTGATGTCATCTAACAAACTCTAGTGGTCAGATTTGACTTCACTTGCAGAGAGAGAGTAGCTTTACCCCAAGGCAGGGCCTGCTGGCGAATGATATCACAGGAATAACATATGGACAGGTAGATTAGGGTACCTAGTCATACCCCAGACCATTCTACGAAACAAGTGAAAAGCTTCGGCTTGACTATTTCTCAAACTGGACGTAATCTGGCTACCCTGTGTGATTGCTCCCTAGGTGTGGTTGAAGCACACGCATATACGACACCCGCCATGGTAAAAAACAATAAACATCTCATCGCCTCGTCACCTCCAAGTTATGGATTATCAAATTAATTTCAAAGCGAGTTAGAAGATGAATCACGGGTCTCCTTTACGATTGTCAAATAACCGTGGTGTTGTTTTACGGTGGTGCGGGCCCAGTGGTTCTAGTGAACTCTGAGTAACATTGGGAACCTTTGTTTTCTTTGGCAGTGTGAACAAGAGCAGAGGAAATGAAACGGGTGAGCCCCCTAAATCCACCCCTCCATCCGCTGGCTGCAGCTGGATTGATGCTATCTCCCAGTATTCCTCTAATGCAAAGCATGCATCCAGGTCCAGACACACACCGTCAAAATAACATTGGGACTAAGTTTCAATTGACCTTCTGACTGAACGTGAGACGGAAGACTGTTCCTGTTGTTTCCTTCCTGCCCAACGTGGGACTTGTGTCTTGTAAGTGTCTTACACTTACCTCACCCACACACACACACACATACGCACACCAACAAAAATGCACAGACACACACACATTAAATACTTTATTTATGTCCACATACAAAGTAAAATTCGAAAGGACATAAATAATAACAGTGCATTTTGACGTTATGGAAACAGTCAGTTACAGTAGTGCTGAGCCAGCAACCAGTTCTGCCACACACAGGATGTTATTCGCACCAGACCAGTGGGTTGATCAATAAGCCGAGCGGGTGTCCACAGTGGTTCTCAGGTGTAAATACGCCGCTCCCGAAGAATATTCCATTCAAGAGGGAAATGAGACGGAGCCAGCTTCTCGGATCTCCCGATGAAACGTAGGTGTCAGCATGGCGGCTCCGGTCTGCCAAACTGCTCCGGTAAGCTCTCTCCTGGACTTGGAAGTCCGACCACTGTTGCTCGTTCAGGGGCTGCACCCAGTCAGAGAAGTCCTCTCGAGTCTCCCTGCCCAACAGGTGTTCTGGGGTTGGGTCGGAGGGACGCCATTGCTGGCGATAGACTCTTCCACTTTGGAGTGCTTGTTTGAAGGCAACTTTGATTGTTGAAACCAGACACATTGTCCAAACTAATCGCCACAATATCATTCTGCACTTTACTGCATTTACGGCGGCAGTTACGACGGGTGTGCGCTTAGATGTTTAGAATGGTGCGCTCCGGCAGAGGAGCTACGTCCGCACACGTCCGCACAACGTCCACACACACACACACACACACGCACACCAACACACGCATACCTGCACAAACACCGCCACAATTCAAACATGTCTAGTTTACCTCCAAGGACCTACAGTTGCCAGGTACACTAATTACAGTAACAAGGACAGATGCATTAACCAGGTAAGTAATGTGGGATGCCTAACGAGAACAACCCCTCGGCTTGGGGGAGAAGAATGGGAGGAGATAGTCTGTTCGCTGTTAGGCGATGTGACTGTGAAGCTGTCGATATCCCTCCCTGATCAATGATATTTTAGGGCCTTAACTACACCCATACATCGCAATCTAATTACAAGCCCTCTCCGGGCTGGTGTCAGACCCCTGATAACAGACGTCTCTTTCCCCTCCTGCTTTTCTTCCGGTGAATGTATAAATCAGGAGAGGGAGAGCGGTGGGACCCCCGTCACGGACACACTGATGAGTGGACCGACGGACCGAAGGACAGACGGACAGACCGACCGACCCTGCAGAATCCTGGGAAAGGCAGTGTCTCTACCCGTCTCTACTGTCTGCTGCCCCACCGTTCATTAAGGCTGGAGCTTCTCTGAATATTCCAGAGGCTGCTCAGCCCGGGCCCGGCTCATTAAGGAACAGCTCTGAGAGATCAGACAAACACAGACAATGTGACATCTCTCCCCGTTGCATTGGAAGGAGAAAAGACCTTAGTTATGCCAAGAGTGTGTGTGTGCGTGCGAGCGTGCGTGTGTGTGTGTGTGTGTGTGTGTGTGTGCGTGTGTGTGTGTGTGTGTGTGTGCGTGCATGCGTGCGTGTGCCTGTGTGCGTACGTGCATGAGGTTGGATTATACATAGAGTCTCCCTCTTTCAAGGTATCATAGAAGCTACGGACACCGTATGTCCTCCCATCGTGGTGTCCCTCTCTATATTAATGATCAACTTTGCTCATCTCCAAACAGCAATCAATGCAAACAAGCCAGACAGCCCGCAGTTTACATGCTATATACAGTAGCAGACTGATATTGGATCAAGAAATCATTACCAAACAGAGAATAATATGATGCAGCAAATATATCATATCATTGACAATCTGCACCGCACAACATCCCCTGTATGCTAATGCTAACAAGCTGATAGAACAGTAAAGGTTCTGGGGGGCTCAAACAATGTTCCCCCGAGAGAGAGCTGAGTGACAAATATGGCACAAACTTGCTGGGGAGCGGAGAGAGAGAGAGTGTCACGAAAGGGGGGATGCGATGCCGGCACATATTCTTAATGATTGGGTTGCGGTACTGCGCGTCTACGGTGCTGGGTAGCAGCATTACTGATCTGTTGCCAGGTAGCCGGCCAATTAGCGGCACTTGTTATTATTTACATTTTGCACTATATATCATGCTAATCGCGCGGTCGATTTGTCACTGGCGGTGTGGTACCATCAGAGTGATTAATGTAGATGGGCCCTGGGATTCCTGGGGAAGAAGGTAATGGGAGAGGTAGGGGGCGAACAAAGCTTACGAGGACTCCCAACTGTCTGCTTGTGCCATCGTAAAAGACGGGAGCCTGGTCTTTTCCTCAATCATCCGGGGTGCATCCTCATAGTCTAAACGTGCCTCCTCCTCTCCTTGTCTCCTTGCGCTCGACTGCACTGATGTGCAACGAGCTGGACTGGTAACTGGTCTGTGTTCCACCATCTTGCTTTCACCGGTCCTATGTTTTGAGATCAGTGCAAATGAAGTAGAGGAGAGAGAAGAGACAGAGAGAAGCTTTTTTCGCTAGTTTTCCTCATTTTGCTCCTTTTTGTTAGGATGCACTTGCTCTCTTCTCATGCTGTACTCACTCTCTACATTATTGCCAAAATGTAACGATGCTCTGTGTCATGTGACTTGCGAAAAGTGACCATCGGACACCGATCTAAATGGCTTCAGGTGTCGGTGTCTGTCCACTGTTGATGAGGAGGATCCTCCAGGTGAGATGAGCTACTGTAGGTCTCGATGTTGACAAATCGCATGCATACCCACTGTATGTTCATATGTGTCATGGGGGGGCCTTTATGATTCGTTTTTCGCTACTGTCTCGGTCAATTTGATCACACCCTTTGATATTTTCATCCCACTTCGAGCCTCCATCTCCTTCAATCTCCCAAAAACCATTCTGACTAATCCAAATCATCCAAGAATCAGCAGAGAGAGAGAGAGAAAGAGAGGAAAGAGAGAGAGAGAGAGAGGGAGAAAGAAAGAGAGAAAGAGAGAGAGGAAGAGGACACTGTCGCCTTAGTTTTATGAAGTTTTTTCTCTCAGAGAGTGAATGGTGGGAAAGCAATATCCTCCAGCTCTTTTAATCATGTGACGGCGGACAGACCTACGTGTCTGCGGTGTGGCCCATTGATCAAAGCCTGCGGGGGCCGTGATGGGGGAGAAGGACAGGCCCCCGTTGTGGACACCGAGCCTCAGCCATTCCCCCACGGCCAGGCGCGGGGCCATTCGTCAAAGTTTTATCTGATTCCAAAGGTATTGGATCTATCAGTCACTATGTATGAAAGGGAGATTGACCCCTCCATGGACATTTTTCTAAATTAGACCCGGCTGATATGGAGCATTATAGGACGGTGTATCTAAGGTGACCGAGGCATGTTAATGCCCCATCAGCCCTCTTGTTAAAACCAACAGCGTGGTGTAATTTGATTGTGAAAACGGGGAAAGGGAAATCTGACTCTTTTTTTTTTTTTTTTTTTACATTGGAACTGCCCTGAAGTCTAAATGGTTTCTGTCCCCCGGGGTTTAAATTGCCTCCCCGTCTGACAAAGCACCTGCCAGGAATTCATCAGCGATCCCATCCATCTGTCCATCAGTGCTCCGCTCCTCTCTGCCATCAACAGGTAATGTCTGGCTGCGGTGGCCCGCATGATAATGAAAGATAGAAAAACATCAGAAAAACTCTGTCGTCTGCTGTTATGTCACAAATGTATTCTACTTAGACAATCATGCTTTTCATACATTGGTTTTCTAACATGGAAATTATTTTTGCTTTTGTTTTGTTTTTTTACCAACCACCATCTAAGCAGACAGTCTAGTAGTTTAACAATAATAAAATGCTTCTGTTGATGACATGCACTTACAGAAAACAAAAGTTCTGAAACCCACGTAAAATCGAAACAATTTATAATCTAAAACTAATGGCTGTTCGGTAACAATCATAACAAACAGAGAATTTTTTTTTATGATTCTCTCTCACATAGTGGTGGTTAATTGGGACGGCAGTGGCTCAGGAGGTAGAGCCGACGTCTAATGATCGCAAAGTTGGCAGTTCGGCGGTTTGAACCCCGGCTGGCCATGTGTCGAGGTGTCCTTGAGCAAGGCACTGAACCCCTAATTGCTCCAGGGTCGCCGTCTATGGCTGACCCCTTGCCTAGAGCATAAAATACCAAATTCCAACAAATGACTGACAAGTTGATTGCATTGCAATAAAACTATTATTATTATTATTATTATTATTAATTGCTACTTAAAACGCCTTTTAACGCAGAACAAATTGACTGACTTGGGACAGGTCTCTCATTAGCGCTGAGCTAACTTGACTCTTGCTGCATCTTAACACCACACTGTTGGTAATACACAATTATAAACACTTGAAATAACGCTTGAAGGACCCAGTGTGAGGTCCGGACAGGTCCATTTGTTGAAGGCATGGCAAGGCAAGTTCATTTGTATAGCACATTTCATACAACAGGGGCAATTCAAAGTGCTTTACATACATCATTAAAAAACACCAAAAGAAGAATAGAAGCGAGAAACTAAACTAAAATAAAATAAACAGATAAACATTTTTAACAAGATAATAGACAACTTATAAAAAGATATAGATAAAAGTGTTATGAGAGAGAGAGAGATAAACCTCTGCACCTTGTATAAGTATCCTACCACGATACAGGATTAAGGTCGTAGATTATCACAGGTAGTGCATGGCTACACGTATGAATATTTAAAGACGTCAGCTCCGACCTTAGCTGACCTTATTTTTTGGATTGTTACTACATCTGTATCCAACCGCTATCCTGCCCGATACGGTGTGTTACGGTGAGATCGCAGTGTAAAATGACATGTTTGCAACCACATTTAGCCTTTATTTACAGTGAATTCACCACGCTTGGCTTATGGACCATCCAGCATGTTTCAGCCTAAACTCATAACTACTGCAGACATAAGAAGTAAATAGATAAAACATTTAAGAAGATAATAGATCATGGATAAAAAGACAAATTAGAGTATTAGTGTAATTATTGAATTAGATCAATACCGTGCAACAACTAATGCACTAGCTGTGTTTAGTTAGGACTTACGAATCATTAGAATGCCACATTTTGTTTTAAAAAAAAACTGACACATTAAATATAACATATTGACGGACCAAGTGTGTAGCGCATTGCAGTTTGCGGGTCGCTTCACTCTTTACTAACCTCACTCCTGGCTCACTCACTGCTGCACAGTTTTTACAGGGGGCAGCAAGCTCTTGGTTCCATTTTTGCAAGGAACTTGTTTGCCAGGGAAATAATGAGCACAGTAACCAATTTTGTTTTTCAGAAAGCCGCAAGACACACATAAGCACACACACGCACACACGCACACGCGCACACACACACACACACACACACACACACGCACACACACGCACACACACACACACACACACACACACACACACACACACACACACACGCACACACACACACACACACACACACACACACAATCATCCATTATCCACATCATTTCACATTGACTGCCCACTTTTGGTATTGTTATCATTGTTATCATTGGCCTTTACAGAGACACACACATACCATAGCCTACATACATGAACAAAAGAAGATATATGATGCTCATTGAAAACAAGGTCTAGTTAAGACTGAGAGAAGAACTGTGTTTTGACATACTGGTGTCTCGTTTTTAAGAGCTGGGTGGTGCGCACTGGCTTGTATGCACATGTAATCGCACATTGATCATGGAAATAACTGTTACTGCCTTCCTGTCTATGTGTGTGATACATTACAGTTCATTATCTTGATGCGGGTAAAGCTACAGGCTAGCCCACATTTACCATGCCCAGTTGATAAGACTAGTGTTACGGTAATAACAAAAGTCTTACAAAAAAGCTCCTGAGGAATATATTTATCTGGAGAGAAGGTTAAAGAAACACAAGTAAGGAGACTTTTGATGATATACTCAATACTTGCATGGTTAGCAATCAATTACTCAGCATAACATAGATTGTCATGTCACTGGACATGAACTACGTTATACTATTTTGTTCATAAAGTATATGATCTTATCATCATTTCATGGAAAGCATTGTTCATTGAACAACAGTGATTTGAGTCGAGGTGGGTGAAGTAACTAATTCTGAACATGCACGGTATTCCACAATGGATTGCAAGGATTAGTGGGTAAAACTTGAATCTCCTTGGACTCCAGTTTGAAGATGGCAAGCTGCTCTGTTTGTGATTAGCACTGATGACGGGTAGGGTTGGGTACCGAAAATCGGTACCGGTAGGTACCGGTTACTTTACATTCGGTATGTACCCGTACCGAATCGCAAAGGAGATTTCGGTGCCTCATTTCGGTACTTTTCACTGTCAACTGGTGACTCGACGTCACATCGCCTGTTAAATTTCCACTCAGTGAAAGCAGCGAGTACGGAAGGATAACGAGAAGGTTGCTAATAGCAACTTCCGCTAGCGGGTTGGCGTAACGCGACGCTCGACTTATGGGTGCGTTTGTAAACTCGTTCTGGAATTCTGATCACCACTCGTGGAATGCCTTCTGTCCAATCAAATGACTTGCTCCCCTTATGACGTCGGGCCCAGTGTGCGCTGCGACGCTCTCAGAGCGAGTTTACGAACGCAAGCCTTTGATTGGACAGTGCACTCCAGGATTCGACGCGTCTGTTGATGACGTAGTGCGGATGTGTGGCTGCGTCTCTGCGAGGTGGACAACATGATCGGGGATCTCTTGATATTCGGGTACTGTCCTTATCCTACTACTGTGTCTGAAAAATGAATCGTCATGTGTCATGGACCAGAGAGGGGGAGGGGAGTTGTAGTAGCTGAGCGGCAACATAGTTTGGATTTTGACGAGGTGGAGGGCTCCAGTTCATCAGAGTTATATTTCCTCTTGGTCTTCTTGGTTCTGGGGGCTATGCAGGCCTCTTCACTAGATCCCTTTTCTAAGAATATTCTGATGTCCTTGAGGGGCTGCCGAACAAGTGTGTACTCGTATTCGACATCAGTACCAACGATAGGCACCCCCAGCTTAATGGAGTCCCCAAGGCTCAGGAGTTTTATTTTCATTTATTTTAATTTGAGTGTATATTTAACTAATATATATTGTGCCTCAGCAATAAAAAAGTGAAAAGCTGTTTAATGTTGTCGACCGTGTTATTATATGTCATTTTAAAAAATCAAAAGTACCGAATTAAGTACCGTTTTGGTACCGGTACCGTTTTTAAAGTATCGGTTAGGTACCGGTACCGGATAAAACCCAAACGGTACCCAACCCTAATGACGGGGGATCCCGGAGGATGCCCTCCGGTAACATTTCAGGGCCAGTAAGCAAACCTTTCACTCTCTCTCAGCACCCTGGTGGCAACGTCAATATGCCCCAAGTTTCTACAAGAGGCCCACACAAGCAAACGTGCATGCGTACTGTAGGCCTACCGCATGCTCTCTTGTACCAGCACACAAGCCCACACAAGCATGCACGCATTTATGTGCATACTCAAAATCAATTCCGAGGGGGACGAGTCGATTGTTCACACAAATGAGAGGTGAAGGTTTAACACCAAGACTACTGTACGTCCCTGTAAAGATCCCACCCGTGATATCACTCACTCTTCAGACGAGCGACTAAAACACCCCGCATAGGAGAAAAGTACAACTTTTAATTCCGCTCGGTCTGATGGACTGATGGTGTGAATCTGTTTCCGAAGGCTACAGCTCCGGGCGCCATACAGATATCGGAAGAGTGTCATAAGAATGAATGAACCACTCTCGCATTGGAACTGCCAAGCTGTCAAGCAGTGCGCAGAATGCATGACTGACATGCTTTGATTGGTCGATTTAATATAGAGAGAGAGGGGGAGACGAGCAGGCGCCTAGCAGAGCTCGGTTAGAGCGAGGAGATATGGAGCGGTCGGTGTAAGTCTATTTGTAGAAGACATGGAGCGTTAACTCTCTAGGTATCCACCTTGTTAGAAGGGCTATTTTTTTTTTTTTTTCGAACAGGAGTTAAGATATACTTTGTTATCATTTGATCCTGGCCATGTACAACAAATCAACAGGGACACAGAGCTACTTTGAGAGATTTGAGACTCACTTCTCTGAGAGATCAAGATTCTCAAGATGCTCTGGGAGGTGGTGTAGGCTTTAGCTCAATGGGCCGTCACTGACTTGGGTCACATTAACACTAGAACAGCCATGGGTGGGGTCATTTGACCCATTGAGTAAAATAAATGTTATGTCTTTGCACTCAGGACCCTCCTTTCATGACTTTTCCGAGATACAGTATGTGCGTTCTGACACCCAGTGTCCTTACATTTTCAAAAAACACATCAGGATTAGCTAGTATTAAGCTATTTTGCAGTTTTTGCTGTGTAGGAGGCAGGCTTATTTACAAGCCGGCCAACTAGTGGTCGTTGTGTGTAAATAGCAGCTTTCCATTGTAAAGACTATGGTCATTTGGCGGCTCTTATAGTAGGTAGGTACAAAAAGGCACGGCTGTTTTAGTGTTAAAAGACAATATTGTTGCCATGTCTTGGATCAGCCAGTTGGTGTGCTTCAGCTCCTTGGGTTGCGGCAACGAGGAAGCAGATGTCAAAAGGGACTTGTACTGTAATCTGTAATCTAGTTGAGGTATATTACTGTAGTTTGCTGCTTCTGATGAAAAACAAGCAGATTATGAGATTATGACAGGCCAAAGTAGAATTTACTCTCTTTGCGCGTGTAATTTCTTGTTACTAAAAATGTAACATTATTGTTTTTCCCTCTCCAATTTAGAGGGAGATCAATATTCGGCTTTGTTTATCAGAGTGACGGGGCCTGGGATATTGCATTTTTATGTTTCTTTTAAAAGAGGGCATTAAAACATAATATATCTGCGGCTGTTTTATGGGCTGACAGTGGGGTACGGAGACGGTGTTAATGATGTAAAACAATGGAACAACAATTACGACTTTTTCTGTTCTTCATATGTGCTCACGGTATACAAATATCTATCATACATCCGTCTCACTCCTCTGATCCCCGGTAATGAAGATGCACCTCTGGAGTCTCTTCAATAAACACTGCAAACTGCACGCAGCCTACTCTGTCTGGGTACAGCAGAAGGTCTGAGCTTGTAGTGTACACTGTATTCAAGCGTTTGTGTAGGTAGGTCAATAGTGCTGGAAATGGAAGCAAAGATGTGATGATTTCATCACTCACCTTGCACTGATGTGCATGGATAGTGCGAAAACATTCCATTCACTCATTTCCATTGTATATCAAACTTCAGGTTATTGAAAGATATGTCATACCGAACACTACGGTCTTAACAATTGATTAGTGGTTGTGCGTGTCTGAGTTGTGCGTGTCTGAGTTGTACAGTACGGTTGGCGCCCGCTACGCCACCTAGCCTATCTAGGACAGAGACAATAACAACCCATTTAGTCACAATGCAGAGCAGCGACTCCAGGTCTCTCCGTCCCTGCCACTTAGCATCAGTTTGGATGGTGGCAGAGGGAGAGTTGGGAGAGAGAGCTGGCTCCTGATAAATGCTCCGGATGATTCCCTTTGTGAGTGATTGAGCACTAACCCTGTTTAGCTTCTTTAATATACTTGTATTAGCATGAATAAATAACGAGCGCGTCCAGCTCTTCTGAATATTTGATTGTGTCTCCCTAATAGGCCTGCGTCTCCTGTCGCATGATGCCATTGTGACTCTGTTGGTGTCATAACCGCGGCCGGCGGCCATCGATCTTTATCGCTGGGCCTTAAATCAATTAGAAGCCCCCCCGATGGGAAATAGAAAGCTCATACCAACTGAACCAAGGAGGCCCTTTTGTGCTCCATCAAAAACAAAAGAGCCTGATATTAAGGTTGCCTCCATACTTCAGTCGGTGATTATTGATGTCAAAGAGGAAGGAGTCTTATTTTGAGACTTAAAACAGGGCAGATTTAAAGGATAAGTTCTGATTGTTTGAACCAAATCTCTATGTTTTATGTAAATGGTATGTTGTAGAACATAGTAGTAGTACATACACTTTTTGTTGTGATTCCACTTGGTTTTAGTAACTTACTGGGCACCAGCGCTACCCTCATCAGTCAATAAGGACAAATGTTAAACCATGAAAAAAGGCTACAAAAGGTCTCAATTAAGTTGTTGTTTTTAAATTCAAAGCTCCAAGTATAGTGATGCAGGTCTTTAGGTGTGGTAGAGTACATCAAATGTTGTGGTGATCAAAACCTTTTTTTTCTACTGTTATTTTCCATTTTTGGGGACTCGAGTGACGCTCTAACAAAATATATAACATCGCTAAATTTGGGTCACCACAACTGTAAAACAACAGATGAAATAGCCACGTCCACTATTGGTTGTTAGCCTGTGGAGTGAGCCTGTTTTATTCCTCCTGACTTATTTTCCCTCACTACTGAAGCACCTCACTGTGTCCAGTGTGGCAGTGTATCCGTTTCCTTAATTCACTCATGTCACACAGCCAAATCAGACAGGTTTGTGTACAGGTACCATGGAGCTTGTGGGCTTTTTGGAGGGGGAAGTGTAGAAACTGCAGCCTAATGAGAGCAGCACAACCAGATTGACAAATGTAACCCAGGGCAGGACTTCAGATGAGATAATAACTCAGACTTGGCATATGGTCATCACAGCTGACCGTCTCTCTTCTCTGCCTCACCGTTATTGCGGTTGCCTAGAGCATCCAGGCAGGCAGTGAGGGACACTTTAACACCGTACTGCAGTTCTCAGTGCAACATCTAGACACACACGTCTGTGAATGTATCGTGTCCATCATCTTCAATGAAAGGGTGTCAACCATACCCTAAAAGAGAACGTGTCGGAGAAAGATTGTTCAGTTTCAATGAACAAGTTAGGAAAATACAGAAATACTATGTAAGTTCAGTGAATGTTGTCAATTCAAGTCCTTTTCCTGTATCTGTGATAGTTATTTAGTACATTTAGTTTTCACTTTGTCTGAGGTATCAAACGCAAAAGAGAACAAATGTTTGACCTGGTCCAAACTTACAGATGGACATGGATTGGTTAACTCTTTATTTTCTTCCTATTCCTTTCTTCCTTGTTCCACCACCTCTCTTCTCTTCTCTTCCAATCCCTCAATCCCTCTCTCCTGACAAATGCCTTGTCCACACCTCCCACATTGGCAGCATTAACCCATTTCACCTTTGACCCCTTCTGACAGAGCTGACAGCCCCAAAATAGTGCAGTACTAAAACAGAACACTATTCATTTGCACAGCCTCCTGCAGAGGACACCTTCCCCAGATTAATTGTGGAGTGTAGTAGCTGTTACTAATGTTGTTTTTGTTTTAAAAGACAGGCGTCTGAAGTCTTTCTAAAAGGAGAGGCCCACACACATTCTGTTTCCATAAGACCCCATTAGTGTCATCGACAGAAGAGAGGGGTGATTTTTTATTTTGTTTGGAGAGCAAGAGCAGTACCAGGCCACTGCTACTAGCCAGAGCAAAGGGAGGCTCCACTCTCAGTGGTGTGTGTAATAGTGTTCTTGATAACTGTGCTTTAGGGGTATGAATTGGGCATGCTCATAAGCAGCTGCATTGTAAGTTCACTATACTAGCTGTACAACACTATTGCGTGTGCTACAATTATAATGAGATTTTGAGTATAGGGCATTGATTTCTCTTAAAGGGAAGGTTGCAGAATTAGGTTGCTGTTGAACTGTTCTGATTAGTTTCATCCTCCCAATTAAAAGTCCCAATACGACATGTCACTTTAGATCAGGAAGTTCAGCAAAAAAAATGAGATTCCTTTAGATAAATAATGACATTAATCCGATTGATATTTAACGATTTCTCTCTGCAAAACGTCCAGTGTTCTGTTGATGGAGCTGTTGTAAGTTGCTAGGTAGTTAACTTCTAACATTCCAAAACACCACGCTAGATCTGTGTGATTGACAGCTGTCAATACATTCAAATGATTCTGGAGTGAGTTTGAATCCTCTGTCCCTGACCCAGATCTCTTTCCGGAGAGTGACTCCTATCATGTCACTGTCATATCACCCCTAGTGACCTATGAATGAGACCCATCCCTTAGATTTGATCCTGAAGCGCTGGTTGCTTGGATGTTCTCTGAACTGCAATTACTTTACCAGCGTATTACAAACAGGACTCTCGGCTGATGCTGTTGCCCTTCCAACACAACATGAGTAGGTTGACTAATAAAATACAATGTGGAGATGTCTCGCTATGATTTGATTATTGTTGACACCTCTGCCTCTTCACCCCACCCCACTATTGCCTTGTGAACTCTGAGCGACAGTGCTATCGGCCTATGGAAGGCGTGGGCGCTGCCCGGCTGGACCTATGGGAGTGTGCTGGGGGTTGGGAAACTGCTCGATACCCGGATATACTAGGTGGCTTTCGGACGGGTCCGGAGGAGCAATGGAGTAGTAACCGAAGTAACCTGGACGGGTCTGGAGACGCAACCAGGAGCCACCGGGAGGAACCTGGGAGAAGTGACCTGGAGGATGTGACCTGAAGGAAGTGACCTGGAGGAAGTGACCTGGAGGAAGTGACCTGTGGAAGTGACCTGGAGGAAGTGACCTGGAGGAAGTGACCTGGAGGAAGTCATGTGGAGGAAGTCATGTGGAGGAAGTGACCTGGAGGAAGTGACCTGGAGGAAGTGATGTGGAGGAAGTGACCTGGAGGAAGTGACCTGGAGGAAGTCATGTGGAGGAAGTGACCTGGAGGAAGTGACCTGGAGGAAGTGACCTGGAGGAAGTGACCTGGAGGAAGTCATGTGGAGGAAGTGACCTGGAGGAAGTGACCTGGAGGAAGTGACCTGGAGGAAGTCATGTGGAGGAAGTCATGTGGAGGAAGTGACCTGGAGGAAGTGATGTGGAGGATATGATGTGGAGGAAGTGACCTAGAAGAAGTAACCTGGAGCAACCTGGAGAAAGGTGAACGGTGCGGACGCTGACCGGAGTGCAGAGGGACGAGAGACAGAGACATACAGCACGAACATGCCCCCACAAGGCTCCTCGACACACACCTGGGAAGTAGCCAGCCGCTTACACCCAGGCAGATTGTAAGTGGGCGCGCTTCCGTGTGTCGTGTGTTATTATGGGTGTACTGAGGAAGAGAGTGTGTCGGCTGTGCGTCTCTCGTGCCCTGGCAGAGCGGATGTAGTAGAACCCCATAAGGGATCACGTTCCACCTAGCCTTGATACGGCCCTGTACCGTAGATTACTTTCTAAGGCCGTCGCGTGAACCGTTGTTCTTCCTGTTTGGCAGTCACGGGGGACCACGGAGGAGCGGGCAGCGCTGACCGGGGGAGCCAGGGATAACGCCGACTCGCTCCCGCATCCAGGTGGGATTCTTGGGATTCGGACATTTTAACATGAGCTTTTTTTTAAAGAATTATTTATTTGATAAAGTGTGTCTTCTTTTTTTAAAGTGCTCCAGCCTCTGCCTCCTCTTGGTATTCCACACACTGCTCCTCCCTCCCAAAACAAACTCTGTTGTGCTTTTGTTTAATGATTAGTTGAGCTCCTAAGCGGCTATATACCTAGGTGGTGTTGTCGGACAACTTGGCCGCCTGACATACGCGTGAACTCACTAATAACTTGACATACTCTTGGCGGACTAATACGAAGGAAACTTTGCTTGTAGCTTTTTAAATGTATACGCAGCTCATTGAAATTATTATTAATTAATTATTAAGGTCATAACACGATTATTTTTTAAGGACCACAGTGACAATGGATAAAAAGAGTACTGTATAAACACATACACATAAACACACACACAAACACACACACATACACACACACACACACACACACACACACACACACACACCGTCTCTTGACAGTCACATAAACCAGAATTATGATTTGTAGTAGCCAATTAAAGGTGTGAAAGTATGAAGATACCAAATAATTGTATGTCATTACGAGGGATTTAATGATTCTCGAGCAGTTGAGAGGCAGAGTGGTTATCTGCTCTGGTGCTCTGAGAGAGTTGGTGACCACTACTGTCAAGGCTCTGCAGTGCCATAAATAGTATTAACTGATTGTAGGTTCACTACAATGTAGGCAATGTACAGCAATACCTGACAAGGCAATTGACCATATTGTAAACAACTTAGTTACATACTTTGTTTTTGTTTGAATAATCCCATATATTTCGAATTTTAAATAATCTAAAACCCATTTTGAATACTTAAACATATCAATGCGTGGTTTGGTCCAGAAGCACTCAGTCACTGCTCTTAGCAAATCAATCTTTTGAAGTGATTTCAAAATATGTAAATACACTGAATATGTAAATCAAAATGAAGTAAATAGGTTAAAATGTGCATTAGTAATTCATCATAAAACTATTTAATCCAAAGGACTTTTTTTTTTTATCTAAGTGCAAATACTGACACATGTACTTCAAGGCTCCACTGTATTTTCAAAGGCTGTTCTGGGCACATCAAAAATTCATGAGGACATAATAATTAGACAGAATATTTTCTCTCAGAGCAATGAAGAAATCAAAAAGGCTCAGAGTACTTTTGATTTCTCTGGCCTTAAAATGAATTGAAAGGTGAGAGGCACAAGGCTAAGACACGTGCCTTGTTCTAGGCCATTCCTTTTGCTCATCAAACAGCTTTCACTAATTTGTCTCCACTCTCCACCATATTCCTGCTCTTATTGTATATTATTTTGTTTTAGTTGGCTGCACATTTGAATTGCTAATTAAACTTATTTTAATATATTCATAAGACTCATCAAGGCAGACGCATATATCAAAGTTCCCAAACTTGTATTGATGTTAAATATCAAAGAGGTGATTACTTGGTAACATCCGTAGTTTTAGCTCTTAATTGCTCTGCTCTCTGTCCAAAGGATTTGAAGTGTGACTAGGAGAAGGCTGGGAGTCTTTAAGGGACAGAGAAGAGGAAAACACCAACATAAAAATATATACTTACTAGTCCAACATGTCTCAATAAAATATATATATATATTTTGAAGATGATGTTTGTGAAAATGTTGTTCTTGTTTCAGTATGTTTCAAAAAAATATATACATCATATTTCCTTTTTTTTCTTCTCTATCCTAATGAGAAAGCTACTTGAAAAGGCGACCCCAGCGATTTTTTTATTCTGACATACTTTTGAAATAAACAGACAAACAAGCTAACAATCTAGAAATTCCTGCCGCCTCTCGTACAGTGTGGTTTGTACACTACGTACGGACACAGACATGCATGCATTTTGCAGGTGCCTTGTTC
>NC_137689.1:10293691-10303691 GCF_963989245.1 Nansenia antarctica
TGAAGTGTGAGGTCGAAAAAGCATGTTGTTCATTAATTTCCCAAAACAAAAATCACTCTCCGCTCTGATGCAAACAGATAATCATCCACATTTCACTAACATTATAGCAAAAGGGAGGGCTAAATCCTTCCATTGGTGACTATTGAAGGCCTTATAGCCGGATGGATGTGGGAGTCTGTGTTGTGACAGGCATTGTTTTCCAGAGTTTGGTGGCGACAGACGATGGATTAAACGATGAATAAGTGATTTATTAGCTGCCGCTGTCACGCTGGTTAGATGGATTACTACATGTCACCTTTGACCCCACTTACCAGAGTTCTCCCCAGTGTTTCAGGGGAGAAGAGGTGTGTGTGTGTGTGTGTGTGTGTGTGTGAGTGCGTGTGTGTTTGTACTGGGAAGGTGTGTTGGTGGGTCCGCTGGCCAGCTGTAATCTCATGACAGGATGGGACTACTTGATCAATGGCCTAATGAACAGTGTATTTCATTGGCCCAATGAACTGACTTGTGTTGGCCGGACAGATGTGCCTTGCCATGGGTAAGGTGACTTCCCGGTGTACGGTTTATTCAAAGTAAACGGTAATCTTTCTATTAGGTAATGTTTATAAAAGGTCATCTTCATATTATCTGAAATGTACATTTACTGGCCAAAGAGAGATAGAGAGATTCATCAAACACGTATTTGCAAATCTGCAATGTTCTGCAATTTCCAGTCTCTCGTAACATCTCTGCTGTGTGCCTGACGTTTCAGAATATTTTTTTCGTATTTGTTATTGAATTGAATTGTTTAAAACAAAAACAAAAACACATCAACGTTGAAATTATAGTTTCATATTATTCATGCCTATTTAGTTTTGCTTGTTGTGATGGCATTTCCATAAATAAAAACAATTGATGACCACCGCCCAAATCTGAAATCAGAGGTTTTACAGTATCATACTATGTGACAGGGTCTGGTGAGAAAGCCCCCAAGTAGGGCCAGGTCATTTGTGACAGCAGCTGGTGAAACCGCGAACAAGTCGCCAATCAATCAAAATGTTCAGACTTTTATTCTGAAAATGTTACATAAATGTCAACGTTGTTGAAAATCAATGACACACTCGCCAGTCAAGCAAAAACATTGCAATGCAATGGATTCTGTGAGTAATCCCCACTATTCTACACTAACTAGGTAGTAGTGGGGATTACTCACCGAATTTTGACTTGACTAGCGAGTGTGTAATTGTTTTCAACAATGCTGAAATGTATTAAACATTTTCAGAATAAAAGTCTGAACAGTCCGTCAGTTGGCGACTTGTTCCCGGTTTCACCAGCTACTGTCACGTTTTGCAGATTGTAAGCTTTCAAATGATGTGTAAGCTTTCAAATAGTTGAAGAAGATATGCTTATTTGAATGTTGGTACACCTCAAATGAAATACTGGAGAAGTTTGCTCTGAATCAAAACAGAAGCATTTGCTACCATCGCGTTGGTAGCTAGCTAGCAGCTAAGAAGGAGCATTGCTATGAACATCTAACTGCATGTTTAGCACATCACAACATGCTGATAGAACATCAACATGCTAAAATCACATAACTACACATAATTAGATGATCACACAGTCCTTGCTTTGAACACAAAACGTAAGTTTGTTTACAAGCCATGTATCACTAACCCAGTAGCCTGAAGCAGGACGGGACGCGATACAGTGAATCCAATTCACAAATTATAAGTATTTAGTGATCCTAAAACTATTGTTCACTGTATTGAGTGAGCTCTTCAACACTTACTTTTGAAGGAAAGAGGGAGGAAGAGATGGAGAGATAGAGAGAAACATGCTACTGTAGCATGCAGAGCAGACTATATCATTTTGGACCGACCCAGGATTAAATGGAGGGGAATAATGGGATTCATTGGGCCTCATTGTTTTTGCCTAAGCTCCACATCTAGAATCTACATTGCTCTGGTCAGACCTATCTTTTCTATTCTCTCTCTCTCTCTCTCTCTCTCTCTCTCTCTCTCTCTCTCTCTCTCTCTCTCTCTCTCTCTCTCTCTCTCTCTCTCTCTCTCTCTCTCTCTCTCTCTCTCTCTCTCTCTCTCTCTCTCTCTCTCTCTCTCTCTCTCTCTCTCTCTCTCTCTCTCTCTCTCTCTCTCTCTCTCTCTCTCCCTCTCCCTCCCTCTCTCTCCCTCCCTCTCTCTGTCTCTTCTTTGATGAGCTTTTGCAATAAAACACAAAACAAAGGGACAGGCTGACTTCGTTATGGGATCCATAATAAAGAAAAGTAATATGCTTTAAACATTAAATAAGACTTTAATTGAAGCACATGAAAAACGTGCTATCTGAAGATGTAATTGAATGTCGCCATGGAGCTGGGGGAATTAAAATAGGTCATTTTATGTGTTGCTTTATTTTTGATTGAATCCGCTCCTAAGTGGTTGAGACAGTGGTATTATCAGTTTTCAGATGCTGCGTGAAGTACTCAATGCCGGCGTGCCTTTTTGAAATGAGTGGAGAGAGAGAAGGAGGGGAAGGGGTGACAGTGACAAATGCCTCAGCATTGACAGCCATCCTCCATCTTCTCACAGACAGACAGACGTACAAATTATGAGAAAAACAAAATCTAAAAAATCGAAATAATTCTCAGTAGGAACAGTAGGATTATCTGCAGACATGGCAAATGGTTGTGATGTGGTAAGGTAACAATCACGTGACAAACATAATTGTTCATTATTGTTTTTTTTTATTTATTTTTTAAGTATACGGTTATATAACACTGTTCACAAATGCAATAAAAAATAAATCTACAAAGTACAATGTACTTTTTATTAGAAATACGTACATGCGGTTACATACTGAATGTGCACATCGGTTCAATTGCACCAAGAGAGAGCTGAAGGACTGAGGTTGCTAAATTGAGTCCTTCAGTTGACGTTAAATTCAAAGAGCTCAATGCTAGGGGACAGACATTCCCTGTTCAGTGTAATCCCTCTGCACTACACTCAAATTAGCTCCCCCACATTTCCCTGAGAAAAGCCAGCCTCTGAGGCCACTAAAGGCCCCCGGTGGGAATAGTACACGAGGGCAGGCTCACCTCAGTGAGCTCAGAGGAGAGGAAGACATGGTGGAGGCTAAACCTCACAGACACCCCAGCCTAAACCAAGCTAGTCCAGAACAAGCTACTGTAGGTTGCTGCCACTGCTGGGCTCACACTAATGGCGGTGGAATGGTTGAAACACATGAGGACAGAGCAGGTCAAACATCTGAAACACCGTTATGAATATGATATATCATATTCTGTCGGCGTTTCGTACTGTATGGTGGGATGGTAGGAGTGGATGTGGACGCGAGGTGTCTGTGTGTGGAGGAGGAGAAACAATAAGAAAGCATCCCCTCTCTCTCTCTCTCTCTCTCTCTCTCTCTCTCTCTCTCTCTCTCTCTCTCTCTCTCTCTCTCTCTCTCTCTCTCTCTCTCTCTCTCTCTCTCTCTCTCTCTCTCTCTCTCTCTCTCTCTCTCTCTCTCTCTCTCTCTCTCTCTCTCTCTCTCTCTCTCTCTCTCTCTCTCTCTCTCTCTCTCTCTCTCTCTCTCTCTCTCTCTCTCTCTCTCTCTCTCTCTCTCTCTCTCTCTCTCTCTCTCTCTCTCTCTCTCTCTCTTAAATGGATAATTCTGGTGATGCCCGTGACAGGCCATGGTTTAGATTTTGATTTATGTTCTTCCAAAGCTAAAATCAAAGAATCCATCTAGTGCTATTTTATGGCAGCTGAGATGATGAATGGCGCAGTCTCTCGGCCAAACGAAGGCGCTGTGTCTTTGCCCCGGATTTTAATTGCTAAAGTAGCCAGTCATTGCTCAGGATTCAACAGCGAAAGCAGCGAATACTCTCTCCTCTCTCACTCTGTCGTTTCTCCCACTCTCTCTCTCTCTCTCTCTCTCTCCCTCTCTTTCACTCTCTCCCTTTCACTCTCCAAAGTGCAGAGGAGATGGCTGCTTTGAACGAAAATTGAATTGAGTTTACAGTAACTTGCTGTTAAATCATTCATAGCATTGCCATAGGGAGACTGGTATAACAAGTATAACTAATGGGTCTTGTAATGGACCAAACTTTGAAGTGTAAATTTAGCATGTATATTTAATTTATGGAAATAATATTTTTAAGTAATATGCCAGATAAGAACTTTATTCTTTTTTTTTTTATTCCATATATTCAGATGTCCAGAGCATTGCCTCGTGTTCTACATGAATACTCTTTCTTGTTTTACTCACGTCCTCTTTGGGAGACATCCCTGTATCTTGATTTTGGGAGAGTAGAAGGCGAAAAAAGCACCAGGAAGAAAAAGCTTCCCTTATTATACAAAACATTGTATTTAAGTTATTGATGTTGATGGTGCAAGTGACAAATAACAATTCCAATGGAATATTCAGCATCACATTGTCTGCCATTATGAATGTGTGTTCTTTAAATATGAACTCTGAAAGGTGTTCTGGTCCAAAAAAAGAAATTTTGCACAGCGACACGTCCTCACAGGCCATAAAAGTGATAAACACATGTAAATAAAATCAGTCTTCCTCACATTTATCAGAGAGGGAAACACGACTCAACTGTCTCCCACAACCCCCCCTCCGTAGCCTCACCAAACCACTCACCCACCCCGTCCCCACCCCGTCCCCACCCCCCACCTAATGTTCGAGAGAAAAAAAAAGTAGTAACATTGCTTTTCAAACTCTCACAAAATCAATGATGCAAATGAGAAAAACAAGCAGGCAATACATTCTTTCACATCTGCAGACCCAGTGAGAATTTTTAATAATTTTTAATAAAGCATGATTGTAGTTTGTAGCACTGAATAATTTAATCAAGTGGAAATGTGGAACAGAAGAAAAAAAAAAGAACACATCTTAAAAAATCCCTCCCACAAATCTTGAAGAGATCTTGATCTTTCAATGCGTGGGAGGGTGTGCTTTTGTTTGTATATATATATACAAACGCTATGACTTTATTCCCCTCTTTTCATCAAGGCATTATATCAATGACAGCAATTGCCCTGAAAGCGCATTGTTGGGATGATAGTAACAGTATCCCTTGGACATGAGAAACAAACTAGGGGAGCACATATATATACATGCAGGAGTGGATGAGAGTGCCTCAGGTGAAACACAGCCTGGCACTCATTTATAACAATGACATGGGAGCGAAGTTTCTCTAAATGAGGCATTCAGATAGCCAAACCAGTCATTTATCCTGATGATTAATACAAATGATATTCCTAATAATAAATATCGCTGCCTTACACCGCGAGCAGGGAGAGAGAGAGGAGGGCTGCTGCACATCCACACAGCTAAACGTCCTCAGTGCTCGGAATACCTGAGTGTGTGTGTGTGTGTGTGTGTGTGTGTGTCTGTGTGTGTGTGTGTGTGTGTGTGTGTCTGTGTGTGTGTGTGTGTGTGTGTGTGTGTGTCAGTGGAGGCTGGTGAAGGTAGAAATCAGAGGATTGGCCAACACCTGTGTAGATATGTCTGATACCATTCATCATTCCATTCTATGCATTCAATTAGCCCGTCCTCCGATGTATACCTCTACCAGCCTCCCCTGGTGTGTGTGTGTGTGTGTGTGTGTGTGTGTGTGTGTGTGTGTGTGTATGCGTGTGACAGGTGTAAGTCGAGGACGTCTGATCTTATCAGCTTAAAGACAGACTGGCCAACATACATTTTACAACCATTTCTGAATAATTACCAAAATATCGGCCATATTATTTTTTTCTTTTTTTATAATATCACCCAGATATAATAATGCACCAGAGAGGAGTGCTATCATAATCGTGGGAAGAGGGGGGAGCTACTGTAGTCGGGCCTTAAACAAATGAAGGTGTCAGTGAAACACAAAGCCCAAGAGGAAAACCAAGGCGCTGAATGGCGTACTTATGCAGAGTGCCTCTCTCCTCCCTGGCTCTCTCTCTCTCTCTCTGTTATCTCCTCTTGTTCTCCTCCTCTCACTCCTGACACAACCACACTGCTGCTTCCATTATGTAATGGTACAAAATATTATTCCTTGAATATTAAATGCCTGGCGCGTCGCGTACACACGCACACACAGACACACACAAACGCGCACGCGCGCACACACACACACGCGCACGCACGCACATGCGCACGCACACACAGACACACACACTTACACACATACACGCACACACGCAAAACACACACACACACACACACACACACTTCCCATGGTACACCACTGTCCACCCTCTCTCTCCTTCCATTCCCAGTGATTAAGCTGTGTCCGACTGCTAACATCTGTAGTCCCACTCCTCTCTCCTCTGTGGCCCACTGTAACTCCCAGTACGGAGAGAGGGAGAGAGAGGGAGAGAGAGGGAGAGGGAGAGAGAGAAGACTGGACCGGCTTTTCCTCTCTCACTAAATCAACCATTTCCCCACTTCAAACAAGGCTGCATAATGCACTGCCCTCTCCACCCAGCAAAGTGATGAGGGGAGGAGGAGAGGAGAGGAAGAGAGAGAGAGAGAGAGAAAAAAAAGCAGAATCATATATCTGAGAATCAACATACAGAGTCAGTTCGTTCGTCGGCGGGAAAGAATGCGTCGATGTCAGCACCTGATAAAGTTTATGTCTTCCTGCCATTTCATAAAAGTAAACATGTTCCAGCCTACATGACATCACTAAGTAGGTTAAGTGTAGTCTCGGGCCGTCATCGATCATTACAGAATGTAGCATATTCGGCCGAGGCTCTGAGAGGTAAAAAAGTTTTCCACAGTACCGAGATGACATTTAATTTTTCATATCTCCTCCGTAGTTCTGGAATGAATTTTGGCAGACCTGATGCAATTTAGCAGCTTGGCAGTTTAGAATTGGGCAATGAATCACGCGGATTCAATGGGAGCGAGTTGCTGCATAATATTTTCTCTGTGTCAGGAGAAAGAGAGAGGTGCTGAGTCTTTGGACAGTGGACCCCCCCCTCATCCCCCCACCCCCCTCTTACCTCCACCCTCCTCCACCTCCCTGTCTAGTGAATTCCCTAATGTATCCCGGCTGTTTCCCCAACCTAGGAGAGTCAACACATTAATGCCCATATATTCCACGAACTAACATGAACTAACTCCTGTTGGAACATTTCATTGTTTTAAATTTCAATCTTCACCTACCGAGATTTCGTAGATGCACTTTTTGATAATATCACTGGTATCGTGTTATTTTTATGATTAAGGTGATTTTTTTTTTTGGGGGGGGGGGGTTGGTTCGCTAGTTCTGTATGATCGATTCACAGTTTTTTGTGCATCCCTCACAAGAAGAAAGCTCTGCACCAACGAGTAATACTCTACAATAAACACATACGTCCAGCAGAATCTGTGCAATTTCCCAGAGTCGCTAGATATGAAAGAGGAGCAAAACATATTTGTCTCGATACAAATCTGCTCCAAACACAATACAGTACGTCCACAACAACATCTCCCCTCATCTTCCCCCCACCCGTTCCCTCGCCCAAGCCCTCTCACCCCAAACAAAGACCACCGCCCCCCCTCCTTGCACACACAATCGCTACAAACGCCTCCATGCAGCCACATAAAAGGCTCTATATGTGCTTTTAAAAGGTGAAGAGGTCCAGAGGGCTCCCCCGTATCTGATTTTTGACAAAGAGCACCATGGATAGAAATCAATAACACCAAGCATGGAAGCTGGGGGCTCGGTCGTAGCCTAGGTGCCACAATGCGCTGCCTTCGAGCCCCCCCCCCCCCCCCCTCCTCCTTTCCCGACCCCCTCTCTCCAGTCCAGATGAACCCAAACAACCAAAGAATGGACTGACAACGCTTTTGACACAAGCCGTTTATTAGCCCCACCGAGCAGGTAAGTGGAGAGAGAGAAGCTCGGGCGCCGGCTGGCCGCGTCGCCTAGTGATGACCACACGGTGGACGGGTCCGACCAGGAGCCGCTCGCCATCCATTTGTCAGGGTCACCGTCAGGAAAATTAGTGTTTATTCTTGTAGAAAAGCCGATGATGAATTGGTTTATTTATATGCTAAGGGTTCTTGCTCCACCCCCCCACCCCCCCCCCACACACACACAGGAGTGTGTGACTCCCTCTCCCTCTCTTTCCTGAACCTACGGTTGAAAACGATAATTTCACCCTCATGTAGGTTTGAGAAGTTGGGCCCTGCATATGTAAACAGGGATTGTCGTGTCGACGTTGTTAGCTTTCAGCCCGAACAAGTAGCATCAGTGTACACCATTAACCCCTAGGGTAATGTGAACCTGGGAGACTATTACCACAGCTGCCATCAGCCCGGGTCTGGACAGACGCAGGAGGAGAGGCGATATGGACTGTGACAAATAGTATTCATGCGCTAGCTCTTACAAAGATGCTACATACAATAGGTGTAGGGTTTTTAAAACTGTTATTGGAAAGTTCTATATATCATGGCTTATGACGGGAAATGGCATACTCTTTGAATGCAAGAACCCACAGTACAAGTGTGAAAAACACACACAGACACACACACACACGCACACACACACACACACACACACACACACACACACACACACACACACCAATAGAGTGTACAAAGCTTCTCCTATACTGCATCTATCTATATCAGTGGAGGCTGGCGGAGGTGAAAATCAGAGGACAAGCTCATTGTAATGTATGGAATTTGATACCATTCCTCATTCTGTTCCATGCATTACAATGAGCCCGTCCTCCAATTCCTACCTCCACCAGCCTCCACTGATCTATATAGTATAATGGACAATATTCAAAAATAGAAATTCAGTTTCTAGACGCATTGGACTAAAACAAAGGCATTTGTTTAGGTTCCTATACATAATGAAGAGGTAAAATAGCAATCCTTGTTTTAACAATTCAGTGTTAAAGAGTGTAGAGTGATGCTGAGTGTCATTTTACGGCCTTTCTCATGTTTGTTCTTTTCTTAAAAAACGACAGCATTATTATTACTAGTTTCTCTTACTTACCCATATCTCATGTTCTATGTTTTGATCTGATGCACCAGTGCGCACTTTACCTTAATAAACCTGAAACTTGAAACTCTCAACTATACGAGAGGCTAGTAAATATGCACACTGCACTGTGCGTACACCCTTGAAACAGAGAGGAAGTGACTTCTGACAATCAGTCCATTTGCCTCTCCAAAAGGCTGGGCCGCCCTCCCCGACGTGGATTAGTCATTATTAAACATAATAATGGCTTTTAAAAGTCACTGTGTGCTCCTCTACACAGTGAATTATTCAACGTTCCACCACGCAAAAGGGCTTCTGCCAGGGCACGCTTCTTCTATAGCGCTGGAGAGAGAGAGAGAGAGAGAGAGAGAGAGAGAGAGAGAGAGACAGAGAGAGAGACAGAGAGAGAGACAGAGAGGCTAGTCAGGTGGGCCCTACCTGAGATGGCAGACGACAGGCATGCATTTGCCTAAATTATTTATTAAATTTTTCTTCCGCACCCTCACCCCCAGCATCAGCATCTACCCCCCCCCCCCCCACCCCCCCGCCCCCCACTCCGTCACTTTTATTTCAAGCGGCGTTAATTATGGTCACGCAAGCTGTTAAGCTGTCGTCTGCCGATTAACAAAGTCAAGCAGAAGCCTCCAGCACCACTACTCCAACTTGGTAAATGGGAGGAACGAGTAACAGAAAGATCTGCTCTTTGACAGCCATTGTTTGCTCAAACAGAGGGCCATAAAACACTACGCGAGTTCTTACACGGAGCAACCAGGCAATATGAATAAACTTAATTTGTGAACCGTCTCTCCTAATTAATTTGGGAGTTGCTCGGTATGGCAAGTGCATTAAAAGTTAAAACGACGTGCTTGTCTTTTGAGCCATGATTCGACGTGCAACAGCACCGCTTCCAGCAGTTTTTCACATGCGCTGTCACCCCGAACGGGGTGAATCCAGTTTGATGTTGTCCCAGTATATGTCTGGCTCAGACGCTCACATAACTACACACATCATCATAACTCAATAAGTAAGCAGCCCCCTGAGAAACTGAGGGGTTAT
>NC_137689.1:10308691-10376191 GCF_963989245.1 Nansenia antarctica
AATGATTAATTTGTAATACTTTGACTAGAATCCTTTGCACCCTTTGCCTGAGGTCTGGAACCCATGGACATCACCAAATGCTGGGTTTCCTCCTTTGTGATGCTTTGCCAGGTCTTTACTGCAATTGCCTTCAGTTGTTGTTTGTTCGTGGGTCTTTCTGCCTTTTGTTTTGTCTTCAGCAAGTGAAATGCATGCTCGTTCGGATTGAGATCAGGTGATCGACTCAGATATTGCAGAATATTCCACTTCTTTGCATGAAAAAACTCCTGGGTTGCTTACGCTGTATGTTTTGGGTCAGTGTCCATCTGTGAAGCGCCGTCCAATAAACTTTGCTGAATTTGGCTGGAATTTGAGGAGACAGTATATCCCTAAACACTTCAGAATTCATTCATCTGCTTCTGTCCTCTGTCACATCATCAATAAACACCAGTGACCCAGTGCCATTGGAAGCCATGCATGCCTCCACCGTGTTTTACAGATGATGTGGTAGACTTCGGAATCATGAGCCGTTCCAGACCTTCTCCATACTTCTTTCTTTTTTTTTCTCTATGATCATTCTGGTAGGTTGATCTTAGTTTCATCTGTCCAAAGAATGCTGTTTCAGAACAGTTTTTTTAGATGTTTTTTGGCAAAGTCTAATCTGGCCTTTCTATTCTTGAGCCTTATGAATGGCTTGCACCTTGTAGTGAACCCTCTGTATTTGCTCTCGTGAAGTATTTTATTTATGGTAGATTTGGATAATGATATGCCTACCTCCTGGAGACTGTTTTTCACTTGGTTGGAGGTTGTGAAGGGGTTTTTCTTTACCATGTTGTCTTCCATGGATGTCCAGATCTTTTTGTGGTGCCTAGCTCACCAATGCGTTCTTCTTTTCTCTGAATGTACCAAACTGTTGATTCGGTCTCCTAATGTTCCCGCTTTCTCTCTGATGGATTCTTTTCGATTTTGCAGCTTAAGGATGGTCTGTTTCACTTGCATTGAGTTATCCGTTGACCGCATGTTGTGCATTCACACAACTTCCAAATGCAAATGCCACACTTGGAATCAACTCAGACCTTTTACCTGCTTAGATGATAATGAAATAACAAAGCCCACACAGGTCCATGAAATAGCTTTTGAGTCAATTGTCCAATTACTTTTGGTCCCTTGAAAAAGAGGGAGCTCCATATTAAAGAGCTGTAATTCCTAAACCCCTCCTCCAATTATATAACTCCATTATATAACTGCATCTTGAATATGTTTTGGTAAACAGCTAAAATAACAAAGATTCTGTCAGAGTCCAAATATATATGGACCTAACTGTATATTGATTCCATTGTGCCTTACAAGCTAAATCAAGAACAACGTCGGTATTTGAAAAATATTTGAAATGTTACCCAGGTATGGTTCCACTACCAATATGTTTTGCTGTAGCCTAGTTAATGGTATTCTCCCTTGGTGGATGCAGTTACTGTCTCACTCCTTATCCTCCAGCTAATCCAGTCTGGACACACTCTAGTTACACACAAATCTATATTCCTGGGAGATAAGAACACTAGCATTTTTCATCTCAAGGCCGACGTCTAATAAGGTTAACCACTTGGAGAATGCAATACATAAAAAGGTGTTGAGGTAAAGCAGCACATGTGCGCCAGTGTGTGTGCGTGTGTGTGTATGTGTGTGTGTGTGAGATATTTTCTCTGTGTTCATGATAGAGAGAGAGCAGGATTGAAAGGGAGAATATGCATGGCTATAGTGTATGGCAGCAGTCACCAGTTACATGTATTCAAGGGCCAACATTTTTCTAAGCATACACTGGAGGGGGCCGGACTTTAAAAAAACAAAAACATGAAAAATTATATATATTTATATTTTTTCAAGGCATAATTAGCATATGATAAATTATGCATTATAAGTAGAATTAGCATATTATTGTTTAATATTTCTTACAACATTAATGTTATTAATGTTTATGAGCCTAAATTGTGACCAGACTCCTAATACCTATACTGCAGCCAGCCACCAGGGGGCAATTATACCAGGGGGCGATCGAGATATTTTGGCTTCACTTTAGCGGAGCTACCATTATTATCAAAATAATTTAAATAATAATTTACCATTTAGCAGATGCTTTTAATGCAAAATGATTTACAATTAGAGATTACAGGGACATTCTCCCTGGAGTAATTTCTCAAGGGTGTTTCAGGCGGGATTCGAACTCATGAAAAGATCCTGAAGCGTAACATTTACGTGGAAAATCCTATTTTCAATGAAGAATGGACTAACAAGTACACATTCATCTTGCCAACTTTCAGTAACATTAAACCTGTAGGCTATACCTCTTCTGCAATGGTAGCTGTTGCAAAACAATCTTCACCATCACAATTACTCAAGGCATGCAGCTTTCTAAGAGTCATACCCTGACCAGTTAGAGGCCTGTCACAGAAAATTGCGAGCTTGAAAGCTGGATATAGACATGCCAGTGGAATTATTAACCAAACTTTAACTGAACAAGAGAGGACATTCAGTGCACAACCAGCGAAGCGAGGTTGGTTGCAGCTTTGTGAATGAGGTAGGTCTGACTCCTCCTGCTTCGGGTTGTGTAGGCTACTCTCCAATAATAAGCTGACAGATGGATTTATAACATATTTAGAACCTGCGGGTTGAATGCATGTATTGAGTGAGGTAGGCCAATTGTTTTTGGGGTTGCTTCAATATTGGAAAAAAATACAATATTGGAAACAAAATACTAGATATTCTAAATACTGGCACGCATTTTTTAATATAGTAGCGAACGGCACTGGGAGTTAGCTCGCTCCAAGTGGATCTTGAAGTACAATCTCCCGCTTACCAACCGGTCGTACTAACCACAACCCAAAGAGAGTTAACTCCCTCGGTGGGGCTGCTAACAGGCCTTATACAAGTTCATTGCAATATAAAAACAAAAGAAAAAAAATGTAAAAATAATATTCTGTGGGCCGGATGGGAACTTTGGCGGGCCGGATGTTGATCCTTGGTGTATGGTGTATGGAAAGCCAAACGTGGGTTGAGAATGAAAACATGGGAACAGCTCAAGAGGGGAAGACTTACAGACCTTCAAAGGGTTGAGAACGGAACTTTTATAAAGGCAGGCATCTTGATATAGAATATATATATATAGAATAGAGGATTGACACTAATGAGGGCAAAGACAAAAGGAAAAACCATTATGATTGATAAGGCGTGCAGAGTGTGCTATGACATGTTATGTATGCCACAAAATCCACAAACCATCAATCATTCACCTTACTAAAATGGGTATAATGGGATTAAACACTGAAATAGTTGAATTTCACCCAAATTGCTAACCTTTCATCACAATGAATAACACTGAGTTTGGAGTGGGTCATTCCAATCACGTTCCTATTGGTTTTATCACAGGTTAGGAGATACTTGCGTAGCCATACTTCCAAATCATGTTGTTGTCACGCCTCCTTTGGCGGTTTGGATCATTTTGGATCACCCGATTGGCTAGGATAGAACCTGGACGGAGCCCCCCACATGGCCGTAGATGGTTGCTTGGTGTTGTGTGTGTCGACAGGGTAGGACTATTTTGCTAGCTTGCAATGGTGAATTAAATTCAGGCAACTGAAGGGAAAAAAACAGAATTCTGCTTTGCCAGAAGTGTGCTCGATACACAAAATCGAGTCAAGGAAGGCTAAGACAGGCGTTATTTAACTAAAAGTTATGGAGTAAGGTATTTGATTGGATTGACATGTGGCAAAGCCTCATTTCAAACAGGTCTCCACCCCTTTGTAGCTACTTTGTAGTTAATTTCCCCAGGCTTTTTGAACTAAGAACAGGAATATGAACTAGTATCAAAGAGGTTAGGAGACACAATGGACTGCAGGTCCTCTCTTGTGTTGTTTTAGTGTACTTTAAATCAATAAAGATGTTTCTGGTCTCAATCTGGACTCATGTTATGTAATGGAATGCAATTGGTAACTCTGATCACTTTTCAAGAAAAGAACCCATTGGGTATGTTTCCTTATTTGTTCATTTTTGATCATTTCACCAGTCCGACAGAATCTCTCCCGTTAGCCCACCTGTTATACAGTTCCCCGGGCCGTTCCACCTCTTTTTTCTTTCCCTTCTTTATTCAAATCACAGCAGAGAAAAGGAGAGAGAGACCTTGAGAGAGATTCCTGCTCCCTAAACGATGGAAACAGAAATGTAACAGAGCAGAAAAGAGCCCGGCTGCTCCCGAGCTGCCTCGGCAGACACTGCTTTTTAAACAATACACTCATATCGCCTCCGGCTATTGTCACACGTAGCTCCTCTCGTAGCTAGAGGAATTAGTGAACTTTCTGTAATGGTAATTGATCCTGCTTTTCATGCATTTCTATCTCCCCCCTTTTTCCTGAGAATAAAAAAGATGTTGAGTTATATCGGTGGAGTGTTTTTTTTTAGGAAACCCCCTCAATTATTCCTGGGACATGGTAAAAAAAAAAAGAGGAGATGAAAAGGCAGAGTAGGACGAGAGTGAGGCATGTTAGATGTCAGAGTGAGTGCTATTTCAAAGGAGGAAATCGACAATTAAAAAGTGCTCGCCTGATAACTTAAATAGCCTCCACATCGGTGGGATTACCTCTTCTTCTGATTTTTCTCGATGGTCTTTGAAGTTTCGAGAACTCGTTGTTGTGAGAGATTTTATGGTGCACATAAATGCCATCTTAAAGTTAATGATGTGACTATAGCTTGATGTTTCTGGGTGTTCGTTTTCAACACCGACGTTGGTAGTAGAGGAAACAATGTGCTCGATGTTTGTTTGCGAGTGTGTGTATGTGTGTGTTAATGCTTGTGAGTGTGTATGTGTGTGTTAATGCTTGTGAGTGTGTCTTTTTGTTTGTTTTGTATGATTTTCCTCGACTCACGTTCTCTCCCGCTCTCCCTGTCCCTCTTCCCCTCTGGCGTTTCCGAGTGTCAGTTTATCAGTGTATCTCTAAGTTCCTTAATTCAAAGGGCAACCTGCATTGTAACCCGGTGGGCCTGTGTGTCACTGTGTCACTGAGACAGACACATGTTGGGGAGAGAGGAGAGAGGAGAGAGGGGAGGGGGGGGAGACGTGAGCCGTTTGTCCTGGGGACCTGTCCATCTTTCTGCCTGTGAGAAAGGCAAGAAAAAAAGATGAGAAAAAAAAGTGAGAGAGAGAGAAAGAAGAGCCAGGCCTTATCAGCGCAACCTTGCTGGTGAATTAGCAGACCCTTGAGTAATAAGACCCAGCAGCAGCTATCCAGAGGAAGGGGGTTGAGGTGTAAGTGACAGGCTTAGCTGGCAGGGGCCTTGTCGGCTGTCATTCACTCTTTTTGCCTGCTCCTGGCAGTCTTTATTTATGCCTGAGCACCGCCACCGTCCACAGAGCCCTCAACAGAGGGGAGCTGTCTCAAACTGTTTTAGTTATTGACTGAGAATACAAGTGTTGGGGAACGAAAATAAACAATGGGGGGAGAGGGGGGGGGGGAGAGGGGGGGGGGGAGAAGGAGATAGAGAGTGATAGTGTGTGAGGTGTGTTCCTCCAGGTATGCTAAAAATAAAAATACATTATTCTAGGTTTTAGTATACAGATAACAAGACAATAACTCTTCGGAATGTATTATCTATCGCTAGTCAGCCCGTATTTGACGCATTTTTAGGCCTAGATCTCTTTGTGGCAGGACACGTCAAATAAGAAGTGGAACAGTGTCTTGAACAGGATCTGTCCTTTTCGACTTCCCGTGTCGCGGCGTTCTCGTCATTGGCGGCGAGTGCTAGGAGTTTGCTGTGGGTCGCTCGGCGATGCACATTGGAATGGATTTCCCATTTTGGATAGGAGAGATGTAGAGTCAACTTCGATTCCGCCACACGTCAATGAAAGGGCCTCGGCGTGGATCGTGCCTGTCAGCTCTGTGATGCCTGCCCGTCACCTCAGCGTGACACCACATAATGTGGGATGATATTGAACAACGCCGGTTTGGCACTTTGGATGTTAGCGGGGGTTTCAGGGCCTGACAGCAGCCAGTTTATTGCTTTAATCCCAAGGTCTTTAAACCACGCTTGACACAAATTGAGGTTGGCTTTTCCTGCGAAAAAAGCCAGGATATCTTACGCTCGCCCTCCCCTCTTTACCTAAAACTGCTTTTAACAATTCATGCTTCTTGAGTGACACTCATTTTGAGTGACAGCCGAGATGGGGGGGAGAGAGAGAGAGAGAGAGAGAGAGAGAGAGAGAGAGAGAGAGAGAGAGAAAGGGGGATGGGGTTGCTAAATGTCTATTAGGAAGGAGTAAAAAAAAGATGGCCAATATAAATAAGGCAGGCTTGTCTTTCCTTAATATGCGTTGCAACTTGCTTATGAACTGAATATTACGAACACTGTCAACAAGCACATATGAGCCAAGTATAGTGATACAAAGGAAAACTACATGATAACCCTTTAATTACAAAAACAAGGACTACCTACATTGCATAAGAACAGCTGTCGATTGTGATGTCAATAGTCTCCATTCCCATTTCGAGGGGATGGAATATGCTGTGTTGCTTTAATGAATTGCATTCAACAGAAGACAGTTTCTGTTAAAATATTAGGGATTACGATAAATTGTGTTTACCAGAGGAGGTTAAAAAGAGGTATATGATCTGAAAATGCAGTGCATTGGCAAAGATGGTTATTCTTGTAAAAGCATATAAACAAGCAAACTGTGGACAGGATGGCTTAGAAACAGAGACACTAGAGAAGGGAATAGTTTCCCTGTTATGATAATCCTTGTTATGATGATCATCTACAGATTACCAGATTATGTAATGAGTTGTCATAAAAAAAATAAAAAAAAACATGAAATACAAAGCCCCGTATTTTTGCTGAGTCCAAAACAACAAAGTCTGTGTCCCTCACAACATAAGCTCAAGACAGTTTAGAATGGGTTAACTTAACTTCAAACGGATGCTTCGCTTGAACTATTGTGTTTATGTGTACAGGGAGGTGCAGGACCCACCCTAAAATACATTGACAGGGCACCCCCCTGCCCCACCTCCCGGACTCCATGGATAGGGAAGCGTACAGAGAGAGATAGATAGACTGAGAGGTCAGGCAGTGAGGTTTGGGGCTGTAAGGTCAAGTTCTTTCTAAACGTGGCTAACCACAAACAGGGGTTATTGACGCCCTGAACCTCATCCACACTCTTGAAGAAAGTGAAGACATGAAAGTCAAGGATTCCATCAAGAACAAATATTTCAGAGGGTGGGGGTGAACATTCCCCAGTATTACCTGGTACTTGAGATTCACAAAGGCAACAGAACTATTTGTAAAACGTAATAGAAGGAAACACAACCGCTGGAAAATCTTTTATTGAATAAACTAAACGTACTGCCACTTACAGGGATGAACACAATAGGGATCATACATAAGCACTTACGGAAAGATGTGTGTTAACAACTACCTACATCAGAGGCACACAATGCCCATCACGCTACAGCACAGCAGTGAATCATTCACTGTTTTCTCCCCTATTTTGGTGGTAAAATAAAAAGTGATACTTTACCTTATTGAAAAGACCTTCTTGCAGATGGCTAATAAAAATGATTGATGTCCAGAGAGGTTTCATAAGGGAGGGGGTGTTGGGGGCACCCATAACTTTCCAGTCATTTTTTTGTGTGGTGGTCTCACATGTGAATTAGATCAGCTCAACATGGAGTCTGGCTGAAGTCACTTCCAAGGAACTCAATATAATCTAATACACTCTGATGTACTTTCTTTTACTAGACTGTACTGTACCTTGCCAGAGCCCACCAATACAGCTGAGCAAGTCCCACTACCATGTTAATATGTTCTTTTTGAGACATTTTCTCTCCAAAACTATTCACCGGTGAATTTAACTTTAGTGTGTGTGAACCGGGGGTGTTTTATTAAGTAGGTATCGATTGTGATTTGATTAAACTTGTGCTAATTTGCTGCAAAGCAGCAGACATTTAATCAAATAAAAATCAATAGTGTCTTAAGAGCCCTTGGTACATCCATGGAATAGAAGAATACAGTGGATATGTTATAAATTACAGGTTAGAGTGAGCCGATATGGTAATGCATGCCAGGACAGGGAGGGGGAGGGATCACAAGGATCTGTCACTCCCACACACTGGAGTAGGATGGATTTGTGTTCAATGGGGGACAATTGGCCTTGGTGTTTCAATTCCCACATGAGGAATTTACAACTCCGAGGAAAAATAAAGCAAAAGCAGGAAAAAAAACATTCATCCCCTCTATGTATCACATTACGTTTCTCGCTGTCTTTTTTCCCCAAGACCTGCAGCTCATTAATTTACCAACGCTTTCATTGGTGATATTGTATGAATACAATGGTGTGCATAATGTATTCAAAATATATAATACCACTTTGATTTGCTACCGAATGTGTACAGAATTCATGTTGTCATGTTTTATTTTTCTTTCATTATGTTACTACGCTATGTAAATATGTAAATCTAAACCTTCCAATAGGGTAATATGTTAGATAAACCTAATTCTAATCAAATATGGCAATACTATACTTGAAATCTTACGATATAATCATAATATATCAACAGAATGTATGATGTAATAAACTTGAAACATGACAATGAATTTCATGTTGTTGTTGTTGTTGTTGACTATTGTCTGCCTTCATTCTTGCCATATGGTCTGCATTAACACAGATGGACATGCACAGACCCTTTCTAATGCCCAACTGTCAGCTGTGTTAATCCAACACATGCTCCAGGATATCACTCTGGTTTCACTACCATCTTTTTGTCCCCAAGGACATCTCGATAAGAGGTAAATAAGAGGTAAATGATGTTGGTTAACAGTAGGCGCCAACGACAAAGATGAACGTCAACGGTAACGTTAAGAAACGCCAATTCAGCAAAAAAACGCCAATTACGCCATTCATCTTTTAAAGCAGGTGTGTGAACAGCTTATAACTGATCTGCTCATCTCTAATGTCCCCCCCTTCAAAACCACATCTGCATGCAGCTATATACTCAGTCGCATCCTCCCTTCTGAAGTTTGATCTTCTCCTGAGCCTCCCTCGTCCCTCCCTTTCTCAGAGTCCTACTCTTGGCCTATTGAACTGGTATTGATGGCTTTTTACACCCAAACCCCCCCCACACACTCTTTCAGTTACATAGGTGTATATAAATCTAACACGATCGATAATAATGACACTGGAAATAAGCAATGAGCACGATTGCAGTTCAACAACACGCCGGTATGTGTAATGCAGGTGCTGTATGCCCTGCGTAGACGAGGGTCCCCCCGTATGGGTGTCGTTGAACCAGTAAAAGCGATTAGGGGAGGGCTTGCACAGGCAATTATGCAGTAATCTGTTTTTAAACAGTGTTTAGAGGCGGCAGCCTGAGACAAGTTTAAATAGGGATCTAGGGGAGATTTTGCAGGGAGCACATAAGGGGTTTAGCAGGACTAGAGTAAACAGGAGCGGGGATGTCCCACAGGCCCCTGGGTGTGAAGTGTATTCCTGTTAGCTCCTTTTTCTCAAAGGAGAGACTGTGTTATACATACAACCACAGCAGTAAATGTCACATGTCGACTGACTGGGTACACACAACAACGCGGCTCGATCTGTTTCAAGTCGCGCTTAATCTCGAATACAGCGATCGTTAAATCGGTCGAATTATTTCCCCCCCCGAAGAATATTGCAAACCAACAGCTGGTTCCTTGACCGTGACTTGTACATATTACAAACACGTTTCCAAAACGATGCAGTTGATATAGATTTTAATCATAGGCAATTGGGACAAACTCAGTCTCTCCAATTGGCCAAACTAATGCTGTTCTTTAATATGGTGGCCCACGGTAACCTCAGAGTCACAGGGTCACCATACACGTTAGATGTCAATTATACCGCCCCCATACATCCTTCCCTGCTCCCATTTGTCTTCATCCCTCTCAGTCCCAACTTTGACCCCCAGCAAGGCCCATCAGGGACACCTTCACTCTGGCCTGCCCATTTCCCCAATTTAACATTTTAGGTTTTCCACTGTCAAAACACAGTATCTATATATTTGTCGAATCTCTCTCTCTCTCTCTCTCTCTCTCTCTCTGTCTGTCTGTCTGTCTTCCTGTATTATGATTGGAGTCTGTGTGTTGGTTCTAGTGATCACTCCCTTCTTTTTGAGGTCATTGGACCTAGTAGTTTGATTCCAAATGAGTGAACACAAGATGGGTCACAAACCAATGCATAACTTAAGAGCCAATGAATTGTATCATGGAAACAACACAATAGCATGTCAAGTAAAACACACTAAGTAAATGAACGACAGCCCTGTGTGTGTATTAGGTAATTACCTGGTTTTGACAGGGTGACTCTCTATGCCTTGGTGTTTTTTATACGACTAAATCAATTTCTTTCTAGCATGCATTTTCATATGAGAGTTCCAAAAGTAAGGAATAACCATCTAATTAGGAAATTCATAATAAAGGACAAAATGTAGCATATTGCAATGTAGACCCTATCCCATCTGGCGAAATGGCTATTGTGCCTCATTGTCTAAAAATAGGATGAAGACAAATTGTTATCATTTGCGAAAGCCCATGACAATAATGATGAATGAACACTTTTTTTTTTCTCTTTCTGGTATGCCCTCTCTGAAGTCATTGCTTGAGGCTCTCTCTCTCTCTCTCTCTCTCTCTCTCTCTCTCTCTCTCTCTCTCTCTCTCTCTCTCTCTGTCTGTCTCTCTCTTACTCCATCCCTCTCTCTCTCTTGCCCTCGCTGTGTGATCAACAATGTTAAACTGCTGGACTGGCCTCGTATGCGTGGGCCAGGCCCTCACAAACGGCCTGGTGTGTTAGCAGTAGCCCGCTCTGTAATCTCGCCGACAGAACCGCCTGATCCCATGATTGATTAGCAATTTAAAATGACAACGAGGACCCCCTCCAACAGATCTGAGCCAAACTTTCCCCATGACTAATGTCCCCACTGACAGGAAAAGATAAGGGACATCCTTCACCCCGCTAACAGCCTGTTTTTGATAAATAACACTGCTGATGGAGTGCTTTGAGGTCATTATTGTGTGAATAATACAATATCATTAGCTTTTACCTCTGGTATTTTTTCCTCTTTGTGTTTTCAGTATGATGCTCGCTAAATATAGGCCTAGTATAGCCTACACCACAGTGTGCGTGAGAACAAGCCCCATACAGTATGAAGAGGTTAGCCAACATGTTCTGGTTTCAATATATTACCAAACTCCTAAGATTCAACAGTATTTTCACAGATTATCAATCGAATCGTAGAAGTCAAATGATTGTTTATTTGGAAAACTTGACCATGTGTCAGCATTCACAGTATTTACTAATGGAAAATATTGGCAATAGCCAAGTTTCTATTTGAAATAATTGCCATTACCCCGAGTATAATTACTCCAACCATGATAGTCATCTGAGGTTAACTGTCACAGTTAAAGACATACTTTATTCAAATTTCATAACTTGAAAATGAATGACAACAACCAGGTTTAAAGTTACATTGAGGTGATTTTGCCCATGCAATTCAGATTATGCTAAAGTGGGCATCATTGAACCTCTTTGCTGTAGAGTCGGTGAGGCTAATGTTAGCCTGCAGTGCCTGTAGCAAAGTCATGAAAGCGAAGTCATCTACATATTGGCATCTAAATTAAAGGCCCAGCTATTATGATCGTCCTATGGGCTACAAATATGCGCAGTAACAGAAAGCACATGAAAACAAAAATGTATTGCGTTATCATAACAGTTATAGTAAATATACAAGGCCTTCAAGAATAAAACAACGTTCTGCTCCAGTTAGATTGTGGTTTAACAGTTTAGTGATCATGTAGACTACAGTATATTCATTTGTAAGGAGGGAGTTCTCTTCAGATGTTTGACTTTTTATAGAGATACAATAGCTTACACATTTTCAAGATGTTTGCACAGAATTTTCCTGTTGCTTTTAGGTGCACATTTCAGAGTGCAAACACAGAGGCAAGATATGAGATATATTTCTTACTGTGCCTCAGAGAGAGAGAGAGAGAGAGAGAGAGAGAGAGAGAGAGGGGGGAGGGAGGGAGGGAGGGAGGGAGGGAGGGAGGGAGGGAGGGAAGGAAGGAGGGAGGGAAGGAAGGAGGGAGGGAAGGAGGGAGAAGGAGCACTGGGCATGTGTGTGAGGAAAAGGGTTCAGAGCCAGTTCAGCTGCACCGCTTGACAAATTATTTGTGGAATTGTTGCATTCACAGTCACTTAAATAGGAATCTGTCAGAGGCTGCCTGCTCTGCTGTGTAGAACAGAGCAGCTTGCACATTGTCCCCGCGCTCTACCCTCGCCTATGATGGATTGAGCCTAATGCAAATTTACAACCATTTTATATGTCGATGCCTCCCCTGCCCGACCAGGAACATAGCTCAACATCACGCTTCAAGATGTCCGCCTCAGAACACCCTGCATCATCGGCCCCCTCTCAATCTCTGCTTTCACAAATCTCAGCAGAATAAAGATTAATGCGCAGGGCTTTGGCCACTTTAACATTGTGGCCCAGAAAAAAAATGCTTTTAATATGATCTAGTCTATGTTTGTCCACACGAAAGGCTCTTTTGTGGAATTTGTACTCTTTTTAAAAAGAAGAAATGGTTATGCAATTATTATTTTTTTTTAAATCTGCTTAAACGAGAATAATATTCCAAGGAGGATCCCCTAAACAGTAACCTCATTTATCACATTAATTATATAGTGACAGAAAGTAAATGTAAACAAAACTGCAGGATAGTATCATAGTACTGTATATCTGTAATTAGTTCTGTATGGGCCTAATAGAAGCAGTTGTGTTGCCAAACAGCTGTATCCCCGTCATACAATTATGGTGTAATTCATATCATGTCATACTGTAGGCAGAGTGCAACCTATGGCTTTGTCGGATGATGGGGTTGAAGAGTATTGCAGTTTAGAGTTTGAGAGATGTCTCCATAATACTATATCACCCTTTTTGGGGGGGGAAAAAAGAAGCCTGTTTTTTACCCTATCAGCTTCGAAAGGCAATGTTGTGCCCTTGTAATTGAGCAGGTATCTCATCTATCAAGTGTGCCACCCTGGATAATAAATATAGAGTACACAAGAGCTCCTTAGAGATTTAAGGGGAGGAGAGGGAGGAGGAGGAGAGAGGGAGAAAGAGAACATGTGCCTTTCACCAGGCTAGCTCGCTACCTCATAGGAAAGCTCGCGGTTTAATCTTGTGAAAACATGGAGAAGGTGAAGTACATGCAGGTTTAGTGTAAAGGTTTCAGTGTTGTCAAAGGTGTGTACACTTCTACTGTATATCTACTCCTTATTCAGCTGGGATGCAGCGCAGCAAACCTCTGACTACTGTGAATGAAGTAAATATATCTTTGGAGCAATTTGTCACCAAGGTCTACAGTAACACAGGTGCAGATGAGGATTGTGACAGAAAACACTCGAGCTGCTTAGCTAGTGTTTAGTTGAATCAGTGATATGTGTGTGTTTACTGTGTCTGCGTCAAGCAGCTGTCCTGAAACAGGGTGTTACCATGTTAGTCATTAGCACCATTAAACTAATTAAGGCAGGCCATGCTTGCCATGTTGACGCGCATGTGGGGAGTGAAAACACACAGCCGTCTCACATGTGCCACCGTTATGGATGCAAGCAACAACGTGACAGGCCTCCTTAGTCAAACATAGAGTCCAGGGTTTGACGAAGAACCCCATGTGACAGCCAAAGACACATTCTCTTTCGATGGCGTCCGTTAATTAGAGCCTCCAGATATTTTTCACTCAAGAGAATGTTTGTCTAAAAGGGTGTTATGATATATTGCAGGATGAAGTATGCAGTTCATACTTCAAAATACAGTAAAAAAAAAAAAAGCTAAAACATACATATAATATACTGTATATAGAAATCCTTCCCTCTAAGAACCTGAGACAAGATCCACTCTTTTTTTTTTGTGCAAATCTGGCAACACAGTTTTTTTTCTTTTTCTTCTTCAAGAAGGGGTTAGATTTAGAAAGCTCTACCGCTTTCACTCAAACATATTTGTCAGGACTTAACTTCCTCCTTTAGTTCCCTCCGAAATATTAATTTATTAAATTTCCTCTCCATTTAACGACCCCATTTGGAGAATTTGCGTTTGATCCTCACCGGCTCGGTGAGGCATGAAGATGGCAGCGGGGAGATGGATCTGTCAGCGTGTCACATAAATATCTTATTAGCCAGTGATCTTATCATCATGAAGCCGCCCATTTATACAGTTAGGCATGTCATGTTGGTCAATTGCACAAAAAACCCAACCGCATGCAATATTAAATCCTCAAATCTCGTGCCAACTCCATTAGCTGGGGTTCTGAAGTTGTTGTTTTTTTTCTCCCCTGACATGTGTGTGTCACAAATCCCCAGTTTTTTCTCTCCCCCCCCCTGTCCTCTTTTCTTTTCTCAGGGGAGAAGTGCTGAATTAGAATGAACATCTGAAGGTGCTGATGGCGATCAGTCATATGAGGTACAAGTGGAATCCTGCAGGTTAATCCTGAGAGGGAGCTGAGGGGGAAAAAGAGAGAGAAAGAGAGAAAGGAGAAGGAGAGAGGGAGAAGAACATGGAATGGAGGGGTAAAATGGAGAGAGGGGGGTGGAAAAGAGAGAAACAGAGAGAGAAGAAGAAGAAGAAGGAGAAGAAGAAGAAGGAGAAGAAGAAGAAGAAGGAGAAGAAGAAGAAGAAGAAGAAGGAGGAGGAGAAGAAGAAGAAGAAGAAAAAGAAGAAGAAGAAGGAGAAGGAGAAGAAGAAGAAGAAGGAGGAGGAGAAGAAGAAGGAGAAGGAGAAGAAGAAGAAGAAGAAGGAGAAGAAGAAGGAGGAGAAGAAGGAGAAGAAGAAGAAGAAGAAGGAGAAGAAGAAGGAGAAGGAATGGAAGGGGACCTGGTCACCTCACCAAGACTAAGGAGTTAAATAAAGGCCTAAATAAAGGAGCACTATTTAAAATCCAAATCTATCATTCAGAACAGTATCAAAATACTACAGCTCTAAAAATTATGATTCAAAAAGTATTTCTCTGACCTATGCCCCCCGTTCTACAACTGACACATCGTTCGGCTAAATATAAATGTACCTTAGTAGTGTGTGTTGACCTTTGACCCCCAGGAGTACCGAGAGCTATGTCACTCAACTCCTTTTTAAGAGCAGTAATTTGGCAAGGAAAGCGATAAAGAGACAATAAGCTGCAATAGAGGCATAAAGGCAGAGAAGGAGAGGGAGAGAGGGAGAGAGAGAGAGAGAGAGAGAGAGAGAGAGAGAGAGAGAGAGAGAGAGAGAGAGAGAGAGAGAGGGGCACACTATCAGGATTATTATTCAGTTATCACTGCTCTTTGGAGCAGAACTGACACAGACAGGAGCAGATTTCCTGCTTCTCAGACATCCATCTGCCACTTCGCCATGCAGAGAGGGAGGCAAGGAGAGAAAACACACAGGACCAGGCACACACACACTCACACACACACACACACACACACACACACACACACACACACACACACAGACTCTCTCACACAAACAAATGCGCACACACACACAGACTCACACACACACACACACACACACAGACTCGCACACATAAACACACACACGTGTGCACAGACTCACACATGCTCACAACGTGCATACACATGAAAACGGCACATGTGCACTAAACCACATATACAGATAAACCAGCCCCTCCTGGATGTTGCAATTGTATTTTGTGATATCTGTAGTCTGATGCTTTTCTGACATTTTGCAAGGCAATTTGCAATGTGTGTTTGTTTTTTGTGTGTGTTTTGATCATGTTAATTTCACTTTAAGCTTGGTGTGACATTAACATGACCAAAACATTAAAAAGCTTACAATGTCATGCTGCTCAGTTCTACTAAGACTGACAACTTTGTCGTGTATAAGTTTGGGAAATAGTTTTGAATGGTCTTCAGTAAGCAAATGAGATTTGTGTCCACCTGTCCACCCTCAGATTTTGCATGTCATTACGGAATCACACAAATCCTGGATGGACTGATAAACATACACTCTCATAAAAAGATGGTCAAACAAGGTAAATGCAAATCTACATAAACTACATCACATGCTGTATATGACATAAACATTTAAGTGTGCAAATGCTAACAGTAGGCATACACATACATATGAACATACTGCAGTTATACTGCGGTTTGCAAAATGGTACTTAACGGTGTATCGGCCTTTCTGGTCACATGGTTGATTTCCATTCCTTGTATACATAAACATAAGCCATCATAACAGCATCTTCTAGGCCTATATCTTTGGAAATGACTCATAACTTGTTTTCATGTTGCTCTTTACCTAAATTAACACGGGAAGGGTTTATCCCCAAAGTACATTAATGCAGAGTGGACAAGAAAAACAGGGCTGATAGCATCTTACGGCCGGCCTCTGTTGACATCAACAAGAAAGGCGGACACAGAAAAAACGCCCATATATATGGACATCAATTATTTTTTTAATTGTGTAAGAGTACAGTACACTAATTAAAACTAGTATATCTTGCCATGCCAAAGGCAAAATTAATAATTAATATTTTATTAATATTCACAAGCAGCACAGGGAATATATTAAAATGATTTTGCGGTTGCAAGTCTGATCTGGCTGGCTTGTGTGTTTCTCCTGAGCTGGTGTTTCTGCTAAATTAATCTTCTCCACCCTCTGGGTCCCCCTTGGCTCAGCCCACCCCAACCCCAGAAAAGTGGCGTTTAAGAGGGGACTGGTGGAGCAAGTGGCTGGGGCTGGCTCTCCTGTGAACCACAGTGGGGGGTGGGAGGGACTGGGTGAGGTGGTGTGTGTGTGTGTGTGTGTGTGTGTGTGTGTGTCTGTGTGTGTGTGTGTTTGTGTGAGTGTGTGCCTGTGCGTGTGTGAGGGCAGAAGCCTCAGAACAGGGAGACCTGTGAAACAGACCATGACCTTTTAGCAGTGTGTCTTTGTTTAAAGGGGACATATAGTCCAAAACAGATTTTCCCGTCTTTTATATGGTCTTTTCACACTACGAGGTTGAAGTAACACTGTCAAATTGTTAGAAGAAAATGTGACACGTTCTAGTCTTTTGGTCCGCATATCAGCAACCAATCAAAATGTTTGGTGTCATTGATTTTCAACAACGCGGAAATGTATTAAAATGTTTCAAAAGAAAAATCTGATCATTACATCAGCATACATCATACATACATATACATACATACATACATACATACATACATACATACATACATACATACATACATACATCATACAGCATCTGCATACATCATATGCAGACCAAGGCAGCACTAGCCGGATACAAAGGTAGGAAAATGATGTAGTTGAAGTTAGCTTGTTGTTTTAGCTAGGACAGTGTTGTATTTTTGCAAGCCAGAAGAAAACGACTTGTTCGCTAAAAAATTGGTAAACAAGAACAACTTCACAAGACCACAATCTAAAATGCTGGCAACACACCCAGTCAATCCTGTCAATCTTCCGGCCTGAGACAATGTGGTTAGCAAAAGAGCTACTTCTCGCTTCTGTTTGACCATTTGTGACACAGTCTGGTGAAAAGGTCCGCATGTCAGCAATTCTCAAGTCACGCAAACGACCTAAAAGCTTCTTTTTTTTCTTTTTTTTTCGTTTTGCATATTACCAAAGTGCCCTCTCGATATAACAAACAACAGTTTTAGGATCACTAAATACTTATAATTTGTGAATTGGATTGGCTGCATCATCTGCCGTAGGATACTGGGTAAGTGATACATGGCTTTACAAACAACAAACAAAAAAAGTTTACAAACGTTTTAGGACGTGTTCAAAAGCAAGGACTGTGTGATCATCTACGTATGTGTACTTATGTTCTATCAGCATGTTGTGATGTGCTAAACATGCAGTTAGATGTTCAGAGCGATGTTCCTTTTTAGGTGATGGCTATTAGCAGCTGTTTTGCCTCTTTTGATTCAGAGTGAGTTTCTCCAGTAGTTGGTTTGAGGTGTACCAACATTCAAATAAGCATATCTTCTTCAACTATTTTCAGATTTCAATGTACGAACCTGAATGCCTACTTGAGGACATTTGTTTGCCCATAATGTTTACCCAGAAATGATTTCATATGGAAATCATAGTCATTATAGTGGGGCTTTAATTGTCAAGGTTCATTCCTCTGTAGCTAACTTTGAACTATCTGGAGCTTCCCTATGGCTTGAGTGGTTTAGATAATGCAGGACAGTGTCCAATCCACAGACATAGGTGAATTACTGGTGACCACCTGCAATATTAGTAAATACAGGTAAATAACATACACTAGCTAGACATGAAACGTGCTACTATCGCAAACATATGTGACAGCAGCTGGTGAAAGCGGGAACAAGGCAACTGACCAAATGTCAGACTTTTATTCTGAAAAATGTAAATAAATGTCAACGTTGTTGAAAATCAATGACACACTCGCTAGTCAAGCCATACATGGCTTGTAATCAATTTATGTTTTAGGACGTGTTCAAAATAAGGACTGTGTGATCATCTAATTATGTGTGGTTATGTGTTTTTAGCATGTTGCTGTTCTATCAGCATGTTGTGATGTGCTAAACATTCAGTTAGATGTTTGTAGTTAAGTTCCTTTTTAGCGCTAGCTATTAGCAGCTGTTTTGCCTGTGTTTTGATTCAGAGCGCGTTTGTCCTCTATTTGGTTTGATGTGGACCAACATTCAAATAAGCATCTTCTTCAACTATTTTCAGATTTCAATGATTTCAGATTTACACATTTGAAAGCTTACAATGTGCACTTTCATAATCTGGAGAAACATAACATATGGCCATGCCTACTAGAGGACATTTTAACCAGACCCTTGTGATGTAGGCCTGTGATGTACAACCTTTGAAGATTAATGTGATCATTCCGGAGATGTTTTAAATTAAACAAAACCAATATTCAGCTTAATCCTAAAAACAATACCTATTTTAGGATAGTCGAAATACAGTGAAGGATGGGATATTTTGTAAATACACCTACACATGTCTGTATTTTGCAAATGCACCATTGTAAATCCAAGTATTATCTCATTACATTTCTCAATGCACTTAATCAATAAACATTTTAAATCTTCAAAACATTTGTTGTCATTAAAAATGTGTAATTAAAATAATTTGCTCTGTATCATCATCCGCAGTATTGTATTATTGTTTAATATCGTTCACCGTCTCCAGTGATGATTCATCATTCTGCCACACAACACAATCCCTCCTCCCCCACTCATCATTTCACCTCCAAATGAAAAAAAGCAAAACAAAAAGATAATGACACCTCTACTACCATTTCAGACGGGCCTGCCTTTAAACGGCAAGCGTCTGTTTAGTATTTTTAATAAGCGTCCTCAGTACTATTGAGTCGGGTTTCTTTGTTCATATGGTAAGATTAATTATGCTGTCAGACTCTCTCAAGGGCTGCTTAACAAAGATTCAGTGATATAATGGGCTGCCTGCGCTTGGCAATCACAATCAGCATTAGACAATTTCAAATCCTCCTTTACACACTGGCAACCCTCTGCAGCCTTTTCATCAAAAAGAAAGTCATTTTTGCCCAACAGACAGCAAAGCATCATTCTCTTTCTTTCTCTCTCACACACACACACGCATACACACACACACACACACACACACACACACACACACACATGCAAACACACACACACACACAGACACAAGTTTCCCGCCTCTGCGCTCTGAGTCTCGCGTTGCCATTCATTATAGCGGCATAATGTGGAGGGGAGCTTGGAAGAGCGAGGGCTTCCCTTCAAGGACAGGCGAAACAAGGAAATATAATTGAACGACACACATGATTTGAACCCTCGCATTGTCACAAGCTCTTCATCGCGGGCCCTTCTACCCCCTCCCGCCGCCCAACCGCCTTCACATTAAACAGAGGTTAATTTTGCATTGCAGATTGAAGACGGCATGGCAGCCTTTTTGGTGAGGCACAGAGCCAAAAGATGCATTCTTTCATTCTCTGCAGGGCACATCGCAGAGGAATTGATTGATACTTTGGCACATCATGTTCAACGATTTTCTGAGGCTTATTTTTTGAGACTGCCCCCTAGCCAATTCATAAGATTGTTTTGTAAGGCCTACTCAAAAATACACAGATTAATTATATTGATTAGTTTTGGTGTTAAAGAAAACTAAATAAAATCAACTCATTGATATGAGTTGTTTTTCATGCGGCAGTGGAGGTCTTGTGTTTTACTATATTTTTCAAGAAATGTCTTGGAAAATGTTTAGAGCAGTGATGAATGACTTGTTTCCATGTACATGTTAATGGAATGTTGTTACTTGCTTAATAACATATTTACTACACGTTGCAAGATGCAATGTATGACAGAATACGTCTGCTTGTCTTTCACATTACAGGGACTGCAGATGAAACGAACTGTATCTGATGTCGTACAGCTTCTGAGATGTTCTATACCGTACATGTTGTCCATTGTCCCTGTCAAATATACTAAGAATAACTAATAATACAACAATGATATCAGTATGTTGTGTTTAGTGATACTGGTTTGCTATGACAGGGCCTAGTAGGCTCTGTCGTTAGATGACCATGCTACCATAGAGCTGAGTTGAGCTGAGCTGAGCTGAGCTGAGCCGTACCAAACTGGAGTAGAACCTGCCAACACCAGTCATACCCATGCTGAGGCAGACATCACAACCATGGAGAAGACTGCAACCTGTAACAAGCTGGTAATTAGAGTGAGAAACAAACCGGGAGAGAGAGAAAGTGTGTGTGTGTGTGTGTGTGTGTGTGTGTGTGTGTGTGTGTGTGTGTGTGTGTGTGTGTGTGTGTGTGTGACTATGTTTGTGTGTGTGTGTGTGTGTGTGTGTGTGTGACTGTGTTTGTGAGTGTGTGTGTGTGTGTGTGTGTGTGTGTGTGTGACTGTGTTTGTGTGTGTGTGTGTGTGTGTGTGTGTGTGTGTGTGTGTGTGTGTGTGCGTGCGTGTGTGTGTGTGTGTGAGAGAGAAAGGAACAGTGTGTCCATAGTGTGGTGGTAATGATGGACATTACTGAACATTGTGAGATGGAGATCGGACCAGATTAAGCCAGACACCAGGCTGGACTCATATTCCTCTAATTAGCAACATCTCAATCTGTCTGAAGTGAGATGGGAGAAGGGGGAGAGTGTGTGTGTGGATGGGTGGGTGGCTGGGTGGGTGTGTGTGTGTGTATGTGTGTTGGGGGGGGTTCATATGTGTTTGTGTGTGTGTGTGTGTGTGTGTGTGTGTGTGTGTGTGTGTGTGTGTGTGTGTGTGTGTGTGGGTGAGTGGATGGGTGGGGTGGGGCCGGGGGTGGATGTGGGGGGCTGCATGTGTGTTTGTTTGTGTGTGTGTGGGTGTGTGGGGGTGCATGTGTGTGTGTGGGGGTGAGGGGCTGCATGTGTGTCTGTGTGCATGGGTCGGGGGAGCTGCCCCCAAGCTGCCCAAACCCAGGCTAGTTTATGCAGCATGATGCAATAACAGTTCTGAGGGAGGGAGGGCTGAGCCTGGGACTGTAGATTGGTATCAGAGCTGATGTGGAGGGTAAACATTTTGACATGGGGGGCTGGTGACACACACCCCTGGCCCCTGCTGTTCTGTTAGTTTCAAGTTTCACATTATATATACGTTTAATTATTATAAATGTTTATAAACGTTTATACGCCATTGTAGACCTTGATGTATTGTGACTTTACTGACACAACGTACAGTATTCCTCATATTTCCTCATAGGAATTATTTGTAAATATATTCCTTCATCATGTATTCATCATGTATAGATTGCTCTGCAGAATCTACTTCAAGTTGCAACTATTCACCCTTTATACACTTGTATAAAGGTGTATAAGCCGTTTGTTGACCATTGGTGCAAACTGGTAGGTTTGATCATCTCAATAAGATCTCAAAACGCATACAGTGAAGCATTCAAATGACCAATTAAACTCTGATAACCACAAGGGAAATGACAATATATGTTTATTCTTTCAACAATTTCATTACAATTGACATTGGAACAGTTCATCAGAGACCATACACGACATAATCAATGACACTAACTGTCTGCAGCCGTCTAGGCTAGCTAGCCAGCCAAACCTTTCATAGCTCAGTTCCACCACTAGCCAATTAGCTAGGAACATAAGGGTTTCAACGCAAGGCAGACTAACTAGCTGGCAGTCCTCAAAATATCAATGTCATGACAGTTAAACCATACGTTTAAAAAAAACATAAAAGTGTGGAGGTTCCTTGGCAGCTGTATACTAGCTACTAGCTAGCTAGACGACAACACTACTGGTGTTAGTCACCTGTTAGGCACAGACAGATCTTAATTAGGCCTAATTGTATAATTAATTGTCTTAATTGTATAATTACACATTATACAAGTGTGTGTGTGTATATATAGCAAATTAATCATATTATTTTACCAAGTTCTACTGACATGTGTGGCAAACACAGATAACATTCTAGAGGGGTTTCAAGACAGACTGATTTGTATACTGGGTTGTGATGACAGTCGTTGGTCCCATTCATGACCACTTATCATGTTTCCATATGTATAGACTATTATCACTCTCTCTTCTTGTGTCAGATGAATGATTACACTTAGCAGACATCCTCTCTGCGATCAAATCGACACACTGCTTTTTTCCTTATCATAATGGTTGATAGTATGGTTGAGGTTCATACGTTTATTTGGACCAGGAATCTCCTATATTTTAGACTGGGACAGCGACACTAGCTTCAATAACAACGGTAGACCTAACGGTAGGAGTTGGTGAATAACTGATGGAGTAGAGAGCCAGCTAGCTAACCTGAGCTAGGTTCTAAAGACAGACAGTGTTCTGAGACACAGCTGTGTACGGTAAGGTGGTTAGATCCAGAAGAGGTCTGCCAGCGACAAGGGCCGGTGTTACAAACCAGTTGTGAAGCTCAACTTGTAGCTTAAAAGACTTGTTGCTCATGGACAGTGTGCTAACCGTAGCTAATAGGGCTAAGCTAATGAGTATAACAGCTGTTTAAACGAGCAATACAACCAGCTACTGTCTGTGTACAATAATGTTTATTGAAAGTAACAATCATCACTTACTTAATCAGCATGTTACTTTGCAAAGCATTTACAGGCTAGCTGTTTACATTCACTTTTTAGCAGATTTTGTAACTGTACTTTATGTGGTTGTCTAATGTCTGCTAACTAAGTCTGCAATTCATTATGGATGTTGTGGGCAAAGCAGAGCACTGCCCGGTACTGTTTTACTCCTCAAATGAAGAGATTCTAGATCTCCCCCCAAAATACAAGTAAATACTAGTATTTTAAACTTGTGGTTCACCAAGATTAATCACAGAATAGTATTGTGATTAACTTGATTTAAAAATGTAATGGATTGACAGCACATACAGCATATAGAACAACTGGACTGCCCGCTGCTGCTACATTCTGCTGGCTTACAGAGCCCAGAAGGTAAACATAGTTGTGGGTTGATACGGAAGTGAGATGGTTAAAGTGGTTAGACTGTAGCGACACTGATATCAAGCATACAACATTGTGATTGAGGATTGCAGCTGGTTCGTCTTGCATTGAAAGCCTAATTGCTACAGTAGCTGGCTTGCTAGCCAGGCTCCTAGCTAGATCTCTAGAGTAGTATTCTAGATGAATGTCTGATGATTTTGCATGGTATGGCAGTTACAATACAATGTTGAAATGTTCATGAAATTGTTCAAGCATAAAGTTAACTGAAATTAATAATAATGGCATAATGAGTTAACAAGTTGCAACATTAGATTAGGTCCTGCACAGATCTACAAGTCATTCATAAATGTAAATACAGTACATAAGAAAACATGAGTAAACATTAAGTTGTATTGGCACATGTGTATTTGTAAATAATGAATTAAACAAACAAAGTTTGTCTAATCATTCTTGAACATGTGTTAATGTTGTACAAATGATTTATACAGTTAGACAAACATACATCATGTTTAACAAATCAACACATAGTTATGAATATAGTTATTATAATTTACTAAGCATTTAGTTAAATTAATAACTGTTATAATAATACTTTTTTTTAATAGTGACTTCATTATTTATGAATGGTTTATAAAGGGCTTACAATTCAAAAGTTATTATCAAGTGTTACCCAACATGTTGACATTCTCAGCCTTCTTTGGAGAACAACCAAGTTAATACAATTTGTATTCAGGACTGCAAGAAATGCAGAGTAGAACATTTGTCTACACTATAATAATGATTAAAAAGGAAAGTACAAGAACATTTTGGTGTAAAATGAAAGCACACGTTGTTTGTCATTCAGGGCTCAAGTAGAGGGTAACAGATCCACTGTAACCTGAGGTGGAAGACTGAGGTAGTGGCGGCGTGACCTAAGACACAAACTGGGAATGATCACACCATAATCATGATGAATGAAACAGGGAAGGCACGTCACCATCTCATCCACAGTTGATGAATGGTGTAATATACTCTTATTTAGCAAAAAGAGAGTAATAATAGATTTTTTTTGAAATGCAGTAATAGTCCACGTAATATGTATTTAAAGATTACTGTCTTGCAGTGTATTTTTTTTAATCTATTATTGTTTGTGTGTCAGTTAATATATATCCTGAAAAACCTTTATATATATATAATGTATATAATAATCTAATTATCTTTTAATTTAAATGTAATGTTCTAGATGTTGCCTAAGAATAATTGGCCTCATCTAGAATGGTCATTGTTACACTGATGTAATGAAAGTATTCAAAACCTTTTAAAATGTTCAAAATATGCTTGATTGAGCTTTCCTGGTAACATAGTCCCAAAAGTGCAAAGTCCACCCATCTCACAATCCAAGCAGGCTCAAGCTAATTCTCAATATATGTGTAATATTTAAAATACTACTTTATACCAAGTCTGGACAACTCAAAAGGTTTATTACCCCAAATAAAAACATATAAACACATAAATATGGTCAAGGTGCTCAGCTATGGTATTACTATGATATTTGCAGTAATACTGTGCGTTGTGTCTCAAATTTCACAGAGCAAATTATATGGTAGAAGAGAGGTCTCTCTGCTACTAAAAGCACTTTGGGCAAAACTAATTGTTTCCTGTCATCAGTGAATATGGAACCAAATAATGTAGTTTAAGCTCATATTCTCACCTTACTATTTGCTTTGGCCCCATCTACTATTTCTACATGTTCATATAGTATATATACAGAAGATACAATAAGCTATGTTTCGTCTACCAGCAAAAGCCATTTCTGGAAAAAATTGAATAATTCAACTAGTTAATGTAAAATGGATCAAAGTGCCAATTAAAACCCACAGCTAATATGGTAAGTATATAATCCATTAATTGAGTGTCTTTATACAGTCATACCACGAGAAACAGATATAAAAGAAGCCATATTGTCATTCAGAGCATATATACCCTCCATACACAATCCATATTACAGCTCCATTCTTTATGAGTCTAGCCACTGGCGACATTCACACCTATGAGACATATTTGTAGCATAAGCCATAACATCAGTAAATTCAGATATAATGGGACTTTTATGAAATTGCTCTGATTCATAAAATCTTTGTGCAAGTGAAGATGAACTAGCTGCTTCCAGCACATCCACAGGCAGCAGGATAAGTGAGGATATGTGGGATAGAATAGTTTTATGCAGAGTAGGTTCAATTGTTCTATAAAAGTCACATATTTTATGGAATGCAAATGTGACAATGGAAGTTCAGTGATACTCAATTTTGAACCATGAATGCTAATAACTATACTTTAAAAAGTGTTCTGTATGTAAAGAGTAAATATCATCTTTTTGAGAGATTTTTTTTGTTTTATTTTACAAAAACATAGACCTGATCTTCTAATGTTCCTTATATTGAAATACAATTAAGGTTACAACAACATAAACAAATATTGAATAAATGGAAAATATGTAAATATGCTTTACTTGGTATACATTTCAAAGCCTATTGTTAGGTATCTTGGTATCTTGAAATATATAATAATATGATATCCTAACCTCAAAAAGATGAAAAGTTAAGGTTATAATGTGTTCTAAAAGCTCTATCACCTCCCTCTAATTACAAAGACAAATATCAGACCTTGTCCTCTTACTTTTTTTTCCTTCACCATAATGAGCTCTTTTTTTTATTTTTATATGATACTGTATTTGTGTCATATGTATATTTGTTCATATAAATTACCGTATGACTTAAAAACTTTAAATGGTCTGCCACAATCCATGGGTTGGATAAAATTAATTGCATGTGTGACAGATGAAGTCAGACTGCGCTGACGTTAAGGTCATTAAGTTCTGCATATAGCGTAATGAGGTAGACATTGCAGCGAGCGATCGGGGGGGAGTGTTGTTTATTGAGCCACAGAGGTTGCCTGGTGCTATGTGCCCGGCGCTGAAAGAGAGAAACCTTCCCTTCTGGGAAGAAAAGAGGAGTGAAAGAGAGAGAGAGAGAAAGAGAAAGAGAGAGAGAGAAACACTCTCCCTACGACACAGCCAAGCTGTCCCCCCGAAAATGGCAGTGGATGTGACAGTTTTAAAAAGTCTCAACATGTAAATCAAAAATAGTTTGGCCTTAATGGATCTGTTTTAGCAGATATATCCAAGGCAGCCCCCATCCAATGCCACGGCGACCGGCAGGCTTGTCGGCGGGATGATGTTTACAATAATGGGGAGAGGCAGTCCAATTTCGCAAAACACGGAGGCGCAAGAGCCACCTCTCTCCTCAGCCTTCCGCCACATTTGAAAAGAGATGAGGTAGAAAACAACACTAACTTCATGTACGAGGCAACGGGAGAGGCACGCCTCAGATGCACATCAGACACAATTTCACCTTGGCAGGGCGCTTGTCAAAATCAAGAAATATCACAGGTTTTTGTATAACTGTATTTGTACCCTCGGGGTGTCACTCACACACACAAACATGCACACACACACACACACACACACACACACACACACACACACACGCATGCACAAGACATACACACACAAGTATGAAAGGTCCAAATAGACTCTTTCTACTCACTGACAGTCTTCAGATGGAGTGAGTGTACTCTGTACACTGCCAGACACAGCAAGGACCTAAGGGAACTCTTTATAGAGCCAGATATATTTGTGAATGACGGCTTTTTCTTTCATTTTATATTTGTTTGTCCTTGCATCCACACATGATTTAAACGCTGGACTACTTGATGAATGTGAGTTGACGTGGCCTCCTCTGGACACCAGTCTAGCTCTCTTTCGATTTATTTTGTAGATATTAATAGACATGTCATGTTCTTCCATTTCAGTTTTTCCAGCAGGTGTCTGTTATTAGTAACAAAAAAAAGTAGAAGTACAACGTGTTCTAGTCAAGGCTTCAAATTATAATATAAACATGAACCAAATATTGTTCTCAATAAATACTCAAAAGCTATTTCCATTTACACCCACTTTTGGGTGTGAATTCTGAAGATCAAAACAACAACAAAAAAGTATAAGTGTCTTATAACAAACACGTTAAATTCTTTCTTGGAATTTCTGCTGTGAAAATGTTCCACTAATGAGACGTTATTTTGGTTCACACCTTTTAAAGTACACGTATGTGGTAAAAGTGAAGACGCTGCTACAGATGGTAGAGAGTAGAGAGTTAGGGATGGACCACTGCATGAGGGAATAAGTGCCCTTGAATAAGAGACACACAGAGACATAATGAGCAACGTGACCTCACCTAACCTCGCGACCTTTCACACGGACAAACCAGGTGAGGAACCTTCTGGTCGCAGGTGTGGGGCGGCCGAGGTTTGGAACGCCAGAGCGAGGCTGGGGGTGCGAAATGTCCCCTCTCCACCCCCCCGACCCTGAGCATCCCTCCAAAACGTACCCACCTGCAGACGCCCCTGACCCCTCGGCCTGCTACTTGGCTCCTAACCGACAGAACCTAATGTTGCCTACTGTCCTTCACTCCCCATCCTATTATAAATACGGTCACAAAGACAAAAAAAAAAAAAGATTAATAGAGGAGAGATACAGGTAGAAAATCAAATCACAATTGGAATAAAACCTGTTTTTTTTACACGTTTGTAGGAGTCCTAGTTATGTGAAGGGTCGAGGCCTCCCTCTGTGATCTGTAGCACATGCAGTTGACAGCAGAGACTAGTGAAGTTCATTTCATAAAAGTGTTGGAAATTTCCGCTGACAGGGAGTCTGAAAAGGTTAATTGGGTCATTATCCGGCTGTAGTTTTTGAGGGATTTATAGATGTCCCAGACACATCTCTCTCCCCTTTTCCCTCCACGACTTTTTGTACTGTGAAAAAAACAAAACGTTTAACGTCTTGACACATGCAAATTGAGGTAGTCGGTATCAACTCATTTGTTTAACTGATCAATACATTCGAAAACCTCTTCTCTATATAGGTTACTCACTAGCCTAGTAGTATGGAGGCCAGAACATTCAAGTCACTTTCCAAGGAAACAATGTCCGTAACCTTGGACTGACCCCAAGATTAATCAGATTTTACTGTATTGTTTTAATGGCAGTATTATCAGTGACTTTGTGATCAACTAACCTTCCAATCGATACTGCCTTAATCTATCAACAGGGATGTCCTGGAATGTGCTAAATTAATGGATGAATGAATAAATGTATCCATGAGTGGAATTGACTTGCCCGCCAATGCTGTGTGTACATGTTCTATGCTGGAGAAACTAAAGCTGAAATGTGGGCATTGTTTCAGAGTTTCCCCTCTCATACCAATTAGTAGACAGGCGTCAACGTGCCTGAAGCAACAGACGTCTCGGCTTCTATGGCCTGTGAATAACATGTATGATGACTAACACAAACACATGTACAATTCACAAGCGTGAAGAGCTGCTTCTCTCTGAGTTCTGAGTGGAAACATACATGCAGGAAAGTTTAACCAAACCTATTGTCAATTGTTTAGACACACACACATACACACACACACACACACACACACACACACACACACACACACACAGGAGTGAGAAAGGCAGTTAGACAAAGGAGAGTGGCCTCTGATTACAGACCACTCATTTGTTATGCTCTCTGGCAAATCAGTGGCGATTCACATGACAAATAAGAAGGAAAAAAATGAACAGCTGTCACCGTGTGATGTGTTAATTTCCTGACAGTCTCAGCACTGAAACCAATTACTGATTTAAGGGCAAGGAGAGAGAGGCCCTCTGCAGTGGCTAATTAGGCTTCTTCAAGACTAAAGGAATAAAAGCAAAACAAGAGAAGGGAGAGTCAGGCAGGTAGTCAGAGGAGAGCGTCTTAAAACAGACAATCCCCCAGTCTTATCTCTCTCTCTCTCTCTCTTTCTGTCTGCTTGTCTGTCTCTCTCTCTGTCTGTCTGTCTGTCTGTCTCTCTCTCTCTCTCTCTCTCTTTCTGTCTCTGTCTCTCTCTCCTTCACTCTTTCTGTCGGTCTGTCTCTCTCTCACACACACACACACACACACACACACTCAAAAACGCATGCACCCAGACATGCATGCATGCACGCACGTGCACACGCACACACACACACACACACGCACACACACAATCTTATGGTATCTACACACAGTGCCAGTGTATGAGATGTGTACAGTACCAGTGTATGATATACATGCATGTGCACACACAAACACACACACACACACACGCACACGCACACGCACACACACACAATCTTATATCTACCTTTTCCATCCCCCCGTTATATTTCAGTGGCTTGGTATCTTTCTGTCTCTCTCTCTCGGTCTCTTCCACCCTCCTCCCACTCCCAGTCCCCAGAGCCGAAGCCAAGAGCACAGGAGACCAGCCGTATAGCCCCCAGTGGGTAAGGGTATTTTACTCCAGCATGCAGATCATTTGGAAATATGTATTCGCTTTCATCCATGACCTGCTCAGTGTACAGGTCTGAACGTCCTGTAATTGGGAGGTGTGTGGTGCCTCTGGGTTATTTCAATGCTGGAGCTCTTCAGGAGATCGGCCCTGTCCCTGCACAAGCTAATCTGCTAATAATACCTTTGTCTAATGGTGTCAATGGCCATACATCATAATAGCGCTAGGCTGTAGGCCTAAGATCCCAGTCGGTGAGAGGGAAAAGAGAGCAGTGTGGCTGGAGCTCAGTGGAGGGACGATATTTGAGACATTGCATGAAGATTTGATTTGCTTCTTATTGTGTGTTTGCACAGAATAAACATCAAATGAGTTCTACTTTACATTGACAGTTGTTGTGATGTTGTGAGCTAAAACTAGACACTCATCAACTCCCTTTTTAAAAGTATATAGAGATATTATGGCTGATGATCAAAATGAGTGACTTCTACATAATTTCACAAAGGAGAACATCATAACTGATTATTTTCACCATATTGTAGTGAGAATTGTATAACAAACGGTAAAGAAACATTTCTTTGTTTATAAATAGATAATTAGTTTTAATTTCTTCAGATCAAATGCAGAGACTATCCCTTGAGATGTCCTTGGCTAGTTATTATTTTGCACAGCTTGTGTATCTTTTTAATACAATTGGGATGGAATAAATACAGTTTTTGATAAATGTACTGTAAGGATATGCAAAAGCAGTTGTTTGAAGTGGAAACATGACAATTTTCTCTTTCTCTTTTCATAATAGCATTGTACGTGCGCTTCTACAAAACATAGGTACCTATTCAATTATTAAACCTATTCAGTTTCACCTGCCCTAAAACAATGGCAATTGTGTGCATTAGAGTGAATTACAATGTAATCCCCAAAGGTATACCATTCAGAAACTATTACTGTAAGTTAAAGGAACAAGGGCGCATGTAAGGAGGGTGAAGTGGAGGCCGGGGGTGGCGGTTGGGTTTGGTGGTTATTTTCATCACACAGAGCTTACCCTCATAACCAGTACAACCATGTCACAACTGTTGATGCTACGGATGAAGCTTTTCTCACTTTGAACATGTTACAATGTTTACATGTCATACTTGTGTGAACCGGCTGTCTGGTCATCGGATGGACAGCTGCAACAGCTATGCTTCCTTCAGTCAGGACACGTCAATTTTAACATTAAGTTGATGGAAAAATACATATATGCCCATAACTTGTCAAATCCCCAACACAACAGAACCATCCAATAGCCAGTACACGTAGGCCTATGTATAATGACGGAGGTCATTCTAGGCTTATGGGAATATCACAAATATGTGTCCAGCGGATGTGTATGCTTGATCTTGATATTACCCAGGATGACCCTACTGGGGTCCCCCTGCACCTTCTTAAGTGCAGAGACAAATTAACCTGAGCATCCTGGATCAGACCGGGGGTCCTTCTAGCATTATGTGACCTCAACTATTACAGTAACTATAACTCATGTAAGCACAACGTCATTCCCTCTGCCCTTCTCATCTATATTACTTCAGGCAGGGACTTCTTTATGCAACCAGACTTTAGAGATGGTACTTTGGCTTCTTGAATCTGAGCTCATCAGCACCCATACCCGTGTTTGCGAAGTAGATACAGTACTAACTACGTTATCTGGTATACATGGGATGATTATCGAGATCTGCCTGGTCATTCTACTTTTACATTACATCAATCAGTACCCAGCAAACCACCTGTGTACGTGAGCATTCTATACTTCAGCACAGAGTTGTCTCATAGATTCATGCTGCCTGTATTGCTGCACGCCATTGCATCATACATTAACGGTACTCAGTGCTTTTTGTGCTTTGACAATGTCTTTTATCTAGATGTCATCTAATGTAACGTTGGTATGATGCTGAGGACCATCAAGACATCTTCATAAGGGTAGCGGTTGACTCCTCAGATGTTGATGCTGATGATGGCAGTGCTGATGCGGAAGGAAAGAGGTGTGTATATTTCCGGAGACAACCGGCAACAATGGCACTGATCATAGATTCACCCTCCTCAGTTACGTTTTACCTAGCCTAGCTTATTTACCAAGTTAATGGTAAACGCTCCACATTTCATGATAAGCATTTCGAAAATTTGCTTAACTTCGCTTAACTTTTATGGAAACACAACTGGAAGAACAGAGGTTCAGTTGGGCAGCGCCCATGGTCAACATTGCACATAGCAGGACATGGAAGAGAGGGCACAACATGCATTGTTACTTTGAGAAATAACACAGAGGTTCTTCTGCAATCTGTATCAGACTTTTAGGGTCAGGTGCTAGTGTTTGAGAGTGATGGTAAGCCAGCGAGTGTGAGATCATAGATCGATTGTAGATATTATTACGACAAGTAGTGTATTCACCACACCTTAGAAACCCATAAAAGCTGTGAAAACACTGATTGCATTTCCTTTAGTCTGCTGAGGAGGAGACGTATAGAAGAATTCCTGAACAAGGTACATACTGCAGGATTCATGCACTGAAGACAAAGACATGTAAAAAAAAAAAAAAAAAGAAGAAAAAGAACAGTCCTTGTACACACAGCAAGGACTAAACATGTCATGTCATGTCATATAGACACACCACATTAAACATAACCGTGCAACAATGTGAACAGACACAGACAGGAGGAGCCATACAGTCCACTCAACATCCATGTCCATCTGCAGTCTGTGGAAGAGACCGGGCCGAATTTCCAACGCAGGAAACAATAGAGGTTGTGAACATTTGTTTTTCAATTGATACCGGTTATACTTGTGCAACTGTTAACATGTTCTTTGGTGAGTAACACTCAGACTATCTAAGTGCAAAACTTCCACCCCTAGATAATAATTCTGAAACTTATTCAACTTCTAACTCCAAACATCCCATTGGTTAAAAAAGTATTTGGTAAGACTTTACATTAAGGTAATATTTGTAAAGGGTTTACAAAAGGTTTACACATAGTTTATAATTAGTTAATAAATCACTTAATCAGTTTATTATTCAATTATAAAATATTTACAAACAGTTATAAGTCATTAGTTTACTGATCGATATTCACCCATATAGGGTGCTTGCCACCAGGAGCCAGTTATAAATGCACTTATAAATGCTTCGAAAACTAACCCTGATGTGAAATAATGCAATATTATTTGCAATTGTTGCATAATGGTTGCACAGTTGGGAAATTGTATTTGCTAGTTTTTACACCGGATGGATGTAATTGTGGGTGTAATTACTCTTAATGAATGTACTCTATCTATCTATGCCTCTATCTTACAATAACCACCATGGCTAGCCTCATCAGATATGGTAGAAACTGACACCCTCCACTTATTGATTAATGTATGGTATGGCAAGGCCTCATTGGACAACAGCAGACTGGCTCAACAACAAAACCCTAATACTGTAATAATGTCTCTATAAAATGTCTCTACAGTCCAATGAGTGCCCTGTGTTGTCTAAATGGCTAAATACAATGGTATTATGAAAGATATATAATGCACAGGAAACACTGTGTTAAGAATCATAGTCTGAAGTAATCATCAATGGTAATGGTCAAGGTCTGTAGGTTAGGATTGCATGGCTGCTACTGGGACACATAGGCCTACAGGTCATTGTCTGTTACAGCAGGTTATCTGGTTACCAGTCAGCACGAATAGTATTTATACCGTGTATTGGGCAGTACTCTTATTCTGAAGAGAAAAATTACTTGAGAGTAACCAAGTTCAGATGGTAAACTCACTCCTCAAGTTCAAATACCCCTACCCACACACGTTCACTGGGGTCTCTCTCAGATAAAAAAAAAAATCTGTTAATATTTAGAAAATCTGTATGTGTGTAGCCTACCAGGCTTAAGACATAGCCAACATTCACCTGCATCTCAACAGGATTTACGCAGGAACACTCAAAGCCAACAGCACAATAAGTAGAAATAAATTCACCTGTATTTCAACAACAGGATTTACAGCGCAGGCAGGCCACACTCAATTGAAGCCACATTAACCAAATACACCGCTCTCAACCAAAACCAATTGGCAACACTAGGGTGTCATATACAGCAACCACAGGATGGCTTTATAAGACGTCATAAAATAGTCTTACCTTGTGCAACAAAAAATGTTCTGGCTCTGCTTTGTGCAAAATCATCCACAATGTCATCAAAGTCCAGTGATTTTGTCAGTTTGCTCTCAATTGCCATCAGAGAAAGAGCCTTGAGATGGTTTTGGGTCATCTTATGTCCTCAATTCATTTTTTATCCTGGACAGGACGGAGACTGGCCGCTCCCCTTCGCAGTTAGTGACTGCGTTTACATGCACACCATATTCCGATTACGGACAATATTCGGGTTATTGTAATATTCCCGAATACGGTGGTTATATGCTCTGTGGCAACTGGAATATTACGTTTACATGTTAACTGGCAAAACAATCTCTGGCCACATGGAACCGCGTATTCGGGTTGTTACGGCCTCCTCTGGTCTGGTTCTGATACTGTGTTGCAGTGGGGAGAGGAGGCCTGATTGGTTGATGCAGCACACCTGTGCCTGCTCTCTCTCTCTCTCTCTCTCTCTCTCTCTCTCTCTCTCTCTCTCTCTCTCTCTCTCTCTCTCTCTCTCTCTCTCTCTCTCTCTCTCTCTCTCTCTCTCTCTCTCTCTCTCTCTCTCTCTCTCTCTCCATCTCCATACAGGACCACACCTTTGTTCATTCGTTAGTGGCAAACCATTTCCTTTGTTTACACTTTACAACATTCCACGTACAGATCACGCACCCACACCCTACACTACTGAGACCCCTGGCACCCTAAGGCAGAAAGAGGTCACCTTTTTATTTATTTATTTATTAGTAAATGTCAGTTAGCATTGTTATCTATTGGGATGCATCCATTTATAAACATCATTTTAAATGTTTGACTAATGATTTATAAGGGTGTTATTATGACTCATGAGATCATTTATAAGGCATGTGTTAATGTGTGCTCCCTTTTTATCATCTTTATGAAGGTATTTGTATATATGAATTGGATTTATTTTTGAGTGTTTTTTTAAATGTTAGTAGGCCTACATGCACTTAGAGTACTATACCTTTTACTAATTATTGCTAAGCGTTTTGCAGTACCTGATCTAAAGTGAGCACTATTTACACTTTGTAAACATTTATAAACACACATTACTCCCCAGAAGCTGGCCACATAAGTAGATATTCCATCAGTACCCACCTAAGGCTCAAAATGACTGTCAATGGTAAAATAATAAGTAGGCTAGATACCACAGCACATTTAAGGAAGTATAATACAGGAGGCATTCTGTTCATTAGCTACTAAGCTAGTCAGCCTGGTGCCACCTCAATTCATAGCTTTCATGTGACGTCACAGCATAGTGGAAACGCCCATCTGACGGGCAAAAGGCACTTTTTGCGGGCAAAACCCACGGGCAAAACCCACTTTTTGCGGGTTAATAACTTTGATTTCCCGTGGGTTAGGAAAATAATTCCAACGTGTCCGGAAAGAGGAGAAGCCAGGGAATCCAAAACTTTTTTGAATGGAGTCGATCCTCCACTCCTATCACCGTCGTGTATCTTGATAGTTCTTCATGGGTGTGGTGGTCTAAATAGTAGGCAGCCGGTAAATTGCGTCCACTCGCCATGTTGCGCGATGTTGCTATGATACTTTTTGCCCGTCAGGTTGGTGGTTGCTAGGGAAGAAACCACGTGACTGAAAGCTATGAATATGCCAACGGACCGTTGTGCCGACAGCCCTCCCTGCATGTGAATGCTCTCCGCTTCTCTGTTACGGTACATGTGGGAAGACGGTACATGTGGGAATACTACGTTTAGGGTTAGGTGCTACGTCGACTTGGTACATCCTGGCACCCTAATCCTATCCCTAACCCTAACCCTACCCCTAACCCCAACCCTAACCTTAACCGTAGCACCCTAGCACCTAACCCTAACCCTAGTTTTCCCACATGTACCGTCTTGTCAGCTCTCGTAGAAATCTGCTAATGAACTGTCGGCATCGTGGTCCGTCGGCATCGTGGTCCGTCGGCACAGCGGGTGGGCCCCATCTTAAGTGCCAGCTAGTTGGCTGTAACAACAACTAGCACCCATGCTAAACAAAAACAATATATTTGGAGCTGAGCCAGGCTGTGTAGTGAAATCCCTGGTTCTTGGACTGTGATAGTTTGGCTCTGCTCCAGAAGAGGTACCTTTGTTCAAAGCTTGTGCTATGGGCCGGTGAAAAGTAACACAAAGCAAGCAACCTCCTGCCAGGAAATCTGTCCAGAGATCTTTTGATCAATTAAATGAAAGTGATGAAAATGCTTTAGATCGTCATTCGTCACTTAATAAGTATTTATTTGATGGATAACAACGGCATTAAAATATCAAAATACCAGTGTTTTTGCGCAGCTACGTTAGCGATCGCAGTTAATGCTAACTAGTTCAGTTTGATTAGGTTGTAGCCTCGTCAAAACTCAGTAGTAGTTTGAAATATTGATAGTAGTTCTGGCTACATTTTGTTTAACCAGTAGCCTATTAGTTAACTATGTTGCCATCTTTCTCAAAAGTAGCTGTTTTATGTCTGAAAAACTTTGTCACAGAAGCTAGTAGTGCCAGCGTTTCCATTGTCTCTAGTTTACCTCTGTGGGTTCTGTAGAATGTATTGAGGTGTCAAAACTGTGATGTCATCAGTTCAGTTTCAATAAGATGAATGATGGTTCATGGTTTTGTGAGTAAGGTAGATAGTGCCTTTGTTAGCGAGCTGAAACCAGTGTGTTCGTTTATTTAGACATTTCCTTATTAGCCCACTAAGCTAGCTAAACCTTTTAGTTTGTTAGCTAGCTAGCATTGTTAGCGAGCTGAACTAACTGTTTGTTTTTGTTCAGGATCAGTAAAAACCTTCTCCAATCAATTGCCCAATCCTACAAGGAGCATGGTGCAGTACCACGCCAGTGGAGGAAACAACGGACAAACAAGAACTTTTCAATACGTTTACTCTCTTGTGGCCTACTTGTCTAATGTGATGTAATAAACCTTTACAAGCTTGTAGATTCTGATTATATAAGCACTCCAATGTACACATGGCAATACAAAATCATGAATCTTGAATTGTTACTATTATTATTATTTAGCCATTTAAAACAGCCCTGCAAGTTTGTTCCCTGAGGGTTAGCTGACAACCCCACTGACAGATAATGACAGGTAGTGTAATGAGGGAGTGGTTGTCCTGGGGGAGTGGTTGGGGGTGGAGTTAACCAGCTATTGTTCCCACCCATTACCTGAAAAGTGTGAACACTTTGAGGCTGAATTTCTCTGTTAGTTGACTTGAGTTGTACCAACATTCAAATACACATAGGCCTATCTTCATCTTCTTCAATGTCAATGTATGACACATAATTTGAAAGTTTACAATCTGCATTTCCATAATCTGTTAAAAAAAAAAAACTGAAAAATGACCTTGCCCTACTTGGGGACTTTTTCACCAGACCATGTCACAAATGCCTTACAGTAAATGATCTCAGGAGTCAAAAATAACTCCTTATTCATGACTATCATCATTCATCATTAATAGATCAGTTAAAATGGTAAAAGTTTAGAAATGCATAAATTGATTACTGGCCTTTAATAATGAAAAATAAATGGTTAGTAAATTGTTTACAAACAGTTTACAAATGCTTTATTACTGAACGTTATTTTAAAGCGTTACCCATAGTTCAATTAGGAAATGGACATAGATATGACATCTAATGCATGTGTAACACATTCAGTGTGAGCCTATTTGGACTGCATAACGCTCCAAGGTTGAACACTGACTCCAGTCTCTTGCTGTGCTGTAACTCGTGACGTTAGAATTATAAGGTTCTATCTCAATTTTTGTCCTTTTTTTTTTTTTACATAATCTGATCCATTAGGTGTTTATTAATGCCTGTGTGGTGTTGTTTTTAAAATGTTGACATTTTTTAGTTAGTAATGAATAAAATACAAAAGTTCCATCTCACAAAACATAATGGAATGTAAAAATGTTGACGCTCAATATCTCTGAACTACCCTAAACGGAGATAGAACCTTATAATTCTAAGCTCACGAACTGTAGCACTGCCACGGAATGGGCTTTATGATGTGATGTTTAGAAAGTTTGATGGGGTTGTCAGGGCAAAGCTATGTCACACACCTCACCTAGACCCGGCTCAGAACCTCAGCTGAACCCAAACATGCTTAACACCCCTTAAAAAAAGAAAATAAGGAACTACTCTACAGCAAATGGATATGGATATGTTTAGGAATACTTTCATGAATTATCCAATCCACTAATGTTCTCTCATGTTCAGTGATTGTAATATAGCAGAAAAGCTTTACAATACAATGGAATTGCTGTGTTATCATAGTTCTCTCTCTCTCTCTCTAAAATAATGGTTTGGCTCTAGTTTAATGCAAAACCATTCTTGAAATTATAATATGCTATGTATCGTCATTTCTGGCAAAACGCCCGTACAACTATGCAGACGTTCCAAAACTATGTGTCAACACTGTGTAGACAAATTACACTTTCTGAATTGTATAATTGTACACTGACTCACAGTCATTACTTGAGTAAATGTAATAATTCAGAAATGTTTCCTTTGCTTTTCCCCCTCTGTAACTGAATATGTACTAGTCATTTTGGTGTACAGTTGATCACAGACAGTGATGAGACAGTCTACTGGGAGGAAATCAGAGCGCTGTCAGAATGGTGCCAGGACAACAACCTCTACCTCAACATCAGTACAAGTACATTATTGCACTACCTTAATTATACTTTATTTTATTTATTTTCACTTTGTAAAGCATCTCTAGAAAAGTGCTATATAAGTCTGATGTATTATTATTATTATTATTATTATTGTTATTGTTATTATTATTATTATTATTATTATTGTGGACTAGAAGAAGCATCCAGGACACACAAACACACACCCATCCACATTGATGGTGCTGAATTAGCTATAGCTTTAAGTTCCTGGGTGTACACATCACTGAGGACTTGGTCGTGGTCCCGTCACACCGGTGCAGTGATCAAGACAGCGCCAGGGAAATCTGGCATGGCCCCTCAGATCCTCACCAACTTCTATAGGCGCACCATGGAGAGAGACCATCCTGTCCGGCTGCATCACTGCCTGGTATGACAGATGCACCGCCCACGACTGCAGGGCTCTACTGAGGCCGGTGAAAACGGCACAGTAACATCACAGGGAGGGAAGTTCCTGCAGCCTTACAGGACATCTGCTCCAGGAGATGTCTGAGGAAGGCCCGGAAGATCATCAAAGACTACAGCCACGCCCTATTCTCTCCACTACCGTCTGGCATACGGTGCCAGAGCATCTAGGACCACCGAGACAGCTTCTTCTACCTCCAATTACTGTAATAGCCCCAGTTGGCCAGCAGCGCTATCTGCTGCTCACCTGCATTAGAGACCATTTGCACACACCCCTGCACATCACATCACAACACTCACATATACATACATACTTACTGACATTCATACATACTTACAACACGCACACACACACACACACACACACACACACACACAAACACTCTCACACTCACACCCATTTCCATCATTGCTGCTTTATGTATACAATATATATAAATATATATTATATATATATATATATATATTCTACCATCCTAAGGCTACACTTATTGTTTGACTGTTATTACTATTGATTGTATATTGTTTATTGTAATGTTATTATTCTACTACTATTTTCTTTTTTCCTATGCTTATATTTTAGAGCAATTGTTGAGAGGTAACTCATAATAACCATTGCACTGTACCGGTTAAAGCTGTATCCTGTATGCTGCATATGAATCACACTTTGATTTGATCTGATCTGATTAGATTGGATTTAAATTCAACACACATTATACTCCACTATATGTTATCCGTCTATAAAGCAAAGCCACAGAAAATATTTATTGACCCTCTCACAGGAGACCCCTCCACTTCACCAATAGGGCAAGAGTTAGTGTGACAAGATATTCTCTTTTGTTGACATAATACACAGACACTTCACTGTTTTACATATCTTAGACGCCATTAAATCATTATATTCTCTAGTGTATGGTGAAAACGATTTCCCCCCCTAGCAGTGTGGGAGGAGAGGCGGACAGTCAGGACTCTCATATTCACTCGTGTCTCTCAGGGTTTCTAGATGGTTGACTTTCTGATGATCGTATCGGCTTTGAGGTTTGGCTAGTACGATGAGTCCCAAGCTCAAAGTTTCTACGGTTGACGAAATGTAACGGTCGCCAACTCACCGGGCGGTGGTCTCCCACTGTTTCTGTTTAAAAGGTAGTGGGGTGAGGTTTTAGGCCATATATAACCCATGCTCGGCTCTTTTCTCCCTCTTTGGTGTTCCTCTGTAATGCATGCAGTTGCGCAGCTGCGTGCAGGATCACAGACAGGCCGATCATCCCTTGATTTATGGCACTGACCGCTGCCTGCATCTCTCAGGCTAATGACACATACACTAAAGTCATTGATTTGTATGAATGGCCTCCGTTTTTCATCTATCACAATTTAATGTAAGAGTTTGCAATGCAGAGGTGGTGGGAGAGGGAGAAAGAGGGAGGGGAAGTCCTCCACCCCTCCATAGGGGGGGAGAGTGAGCATAGAAGATGGGGGGGGCGAGGAGGAGAAGTGGTGGGATCCGGGGGGTTACCACATAGCCCCCCAAGTCATGAGTCATTTGCTGCTTCTTTAATATATACTCTCCTCTGTTTATGTAAATGGACATGGATACAGGACGCTGTGTTCAATAAAGCAGATAATAGCAACAACAAGGAGCGTTCACCACCAGAATTACCTTTGGTCTACTGGAGATTTAAGAGAGGAGGGGGGAGGAGGATGGATGCTTTTTACAGGTTTTCCTGTACAAGCAAATGGTGTCATTTTGTTGAATTCACAACACAAATGAAATAAAACACCAGATGCCATATTTGTTTCCTGAACATAGCCTACAGTAGATAGCAAAGTCATGGAGGCTACAGTATGGCAGCCCACGTGATAAAACATATGGCGGGGAGTCATTATAGCCTTGTGAAAAGAGGAACATACGTTCAGATGTAATTATATGTATCGGTTCTATACATGGATGGATGGATGGTCCTGTTTTACACTGCATAGACCAGTAATAACACGATAACCTACCAATAAAACTACAGTGCACTATTTATATTATGTAGACAGAGTTCATATTTATACCACCGATCCCAATCATGTCAACTGATTTACAATGTACAATTCTATTACGTACTCTGCCAGCGCTAATTATGTCAACACAGACTTATATTATTGTTACACACACACACCTTCTCTCCAACAAACACACACACACACCTTCTCTCCAACAAACACACACACAAGACACACACACACACACATAGTCAGACAGCATACATACCCACACATCCTGTTGCACACTCTGTTCCTGTGTGCCCTCCTCACTTCCCCCCCTCACAGGAAAGAGTGAGTTTTGACCCGACTGGTGTTAAATCAGTCTCCACACAGGAAGGACCTTCCAGGAGGGAAGCAAGATGGATTGCCTTGGGGAAGACATCTCATCACTTTAAAACATGAGTGTGCAACTTCTAAAAGTACAACTCAACAGTAAAAGTAGTGGACCGCATTAGAGTGCAAGAGCACACAGCGACAATAGCAACAAAGCCATTTCAAGTTACTTTAGGAGGGCTTTAGGAGAATTGCTGTAGAATTTCCTTATATCTCTTGAGGGGGGATTCGACGGGTATGTTTCAGACACAAAATGGCAGTATGTAAACGCAGGATGTTGTCGGATTTTTCCTGTTGATTTTCCTTTGAACTGTCTCCTCATGGTCACTCCAGCTGCCAGGTTCCTCACCATCATCAGCCACCTAATCAGCTAATGATGGCAGGGAATTAGCAGGGACACTCCAGATAAATCTACCGCATGGTAATGTCTTCTTTTAGTGCCCCTTCGCTCTTCACACTCAGTGAATCAGTGAATTAAACTCACCCCACTGGTTACTGTGGCCAGTAGAGTGCTGCTGGTGACTATCCAAGAAGTGCAGGCCTGTCCTGAGGTTTTGGAAGTTGACCTTTATTTATTGACCGGCGCACACACACAGACACGCACACGCGCGGACACACGGACACATAAACACAAACATATCTTGACAGACTTGACCTTTCATTGTGGTATCAACTTTACTTCGAATGACCTGGTTGTCATTAGTAATGTATGACTACCTAATCAATATTGATCTTTTTATACTGTTTAGTTGACGGTAGATACTAGGAATGTTGGAACAATAGAACGATCAGATGTGTTGACATGATTGCTCCATGATAAGTTGTGTTCCTTGACCACATGACTTGATCAAGAAAACTCCATCCATGCCAAACAGGAAGTCCTCCCGACTGGTGTTTTTAACCCAAAACATTGGTGGGGTCACGTCTGTCACGAATGCTAAGATTTATTTCAGTGGAACCACAGTCAAACAAACCACACCTGTTAGAAAGCAGTCAAATATAGCCTACACCAATGAGTTGGACACAGACATGTTTCTCGGATGTGTAGCTTACATGTACATGCACAATTAGGCCTTTTAGAAATGCACTCCATGCAGTTAAATAATAATAATAATAATAATAATATTGAATAATTCAATTTGTATTTATAAATGACTCATGACATAATAGCAGAATAAAGTATATTTTAAGATATTAAATTACATTTCCAACATGTTAACATGTCTGTTTAGTTATGACCACTTGCTATGTGACTACTTTTGCCAGTCCAATTTTCACAGTGGAGCTTCAGCTTGCCTTTGACTCCACTGTGATCATGTGGACTACCATTTGGTCCACTCAGCCTTTCACTAACAGAGATGGGCCACTCTCGTTCGGCCCCAGTGCCATAGAAAACAGTAGCATTTAGCTAGCTGGCCAGATAACAGCAAAAAGCATGCATAAGAAAATAAACTAATTTAATTGATTTGCTAATGTTAGGATATGATACAAGATACAATGATATGACACGGGTGATGTTTTACTCGTGGGGGGAGGGGGGGGGGTGGATGTCACATATTTTGGACAGGATGAATATACGCGACCTCCCTTGACCTTCCGTATATCCATCCAGTCACAGGCCCCCTCAAGTGTAGGTATAGTGTAAATGTGCCAATTCCTGCAAAGCCCCCGCCCTGTGCAGTGGCGTGCCATCTCGTATTTGGTGGTGAGAAAGTTGGCAACCCAATATCTGCTGAATACAAAATACCCTGCAAATTAAGCCTCAACTCATGGGACTTACAGGACCAAATTAAAATACTTCAAATTACACTGTCAGTTATCTTAATCAAAACCAGCACTTGTTTTATCCAACAACACGGTCAACAGGAAGTCACGTCACATAGACGCCACATGGGGGATGTCGGTGTTGAGCTGAAAATGTCTCTGAGCAGATGTTTTATATAGGAAAAATAACTAACATAAATTAAAAATGTGTTTTCAAAAGAATGATGGAGTAGCTGCTAATTCAACTTGACGTTTAAAATATTTTAATCCAATTTAGAAATGATTTAGGACAGCCTGTTATCATTGATTGAAAGTGAATCACTGAGGACATTTTTATGAATTATAATAGGAGTGTAAATTGTCCAAAGTTTTGTATCGCATGTTTACATGGGTGAAGAAGATGTTCTCAATTAAAATAGAAAACAGCTGTGCAGCTATGTTAACCATCACGAACAACCCCCCCCACCCCCCCCCCCCAAAAAAGGAAAAAAGAAAATAGAGAAAAAAAGATTCCCACTCATTGCTGGAAAAAGGGAAGGATTTAAACAGTGTGATTGCCAAAGCCTTCAAACCCTCGTCTCCGGGATAATAACGAGACGTCATGCCTTTAAACGGTCAGGTTTGAAACCAGGGGAACATTTGTCATTTAAGCGGCTCTCTCCGTCGAGCGTCTGTCAGTGCCGGCTCCACTCAGGGAGACGGGTCCAATTACACCGACTGGACATCTCTAACAAGGTGCGAGGGAAAGGCTCCTGGACAAACAATAATGAGAGCCCCTCATTTGAGTGATTTGAGTGTCTCTGAGCTCACAAATTGATTCTCCTGCAAACTATCAGAAATACTGGGGTATTTTATTGTTATTTTTTTTTCTTCGAACTCACACAGAGAGATACAAACAGGGAATTATAACAATGAGTTGCGAGAAGTATCAAGCCCAGGGCCTTGAGCACCAAACTTTGTTTGTATTTGCTTTTCTTCACTCTCTCTCTTCTCTCTTCTCTCTCTCTCACACACACACACACACACACACACACACACACACACACACACACACACACACACACACACACACACACAGCGCTCAGACTTTGGAACAGGGGTGATTATTAATCATGGCTGAGTCAGACCTGTCAATATGATACAAGCCGAAAAAAGAGAGAGCGGGAAAAAAACAATACAACAAGATGGCGTGAAAAACTTTCACAAAGTGGCTCATTTCGCCTCATTCACTGGCGTAGTTAACCAAGGCATGGATTGTCAATGTGAGAGCGTAATCAATGCTCCAGGGTCCCGTGGATCCCATTGATTTCCCAACGCCCAGATATCAGTGCGGCTCTTCATCAACAAAAGCACTTTGTCCTTCCCAAATAATCCGATCGAAGGCCCCCGTCCCCTGAGAGAGAGAGAGTCAGGCTAGGACGATGGTCGACAGACACTGCACGCTCCCTGGGCTGGGGCTAGGAGCCTAGCGCGTTAGCTGCTAGATGAGTGCTGAGACTTTGTCAGGTTTGACCCCCAGGGGCGCAGGATTCTGCTGCCCTCACAGGTTTCTGAGGGGGAGATGCACGCTCAACAAATGACTCTTCACTGGATGCACTTGTGTGAATACATAATTCTAACAGGGGGGCAAATACGAATCAATACATCATACATGACAAAGACATTCTTTTATTATATTTAGTATTTCTCACAAATTACATCCTGTACATACTGTTGATCGAAGGTGATGTTTTGTGAAACAATGAAACTTAGTTTGAAAATACTTCACCCTCTCATGTCATGTAAATTCGTCTTACGGCATGCAACATTCGTCTAAAACGTGGAAAAGATGGAAAATCGGTGGCAATTCTTTTTTTTCCTTGTTTAATTGGCAAGCACCGACAAAACTCGTGTTGTTCATCGAACCCGGAGTTGCACTCGAAGAAACCAAAATGTCATTCCTCTTCTTGACTGCCCGTGAATGTATTTCTGTCAATACAAGATATATAAATAGATAGGAGATGGTGACCATTCATAAATCTAGTTAAATATTTAAAGAGGGTCTTTGGGTAGGGAAGTGGGAAGAAAGATGGAGAGAGAAGAAGAGGGGTGCTCAAGATGATGCTCGATTTGATCAATCGTCTCAGTCCCACCTCTGCACTCGAAAAATTACAAATTGGAATCATGGAATCAGCAGCAGTTTATCATGACCGGGAAGATAGAGGCCTCTGGCATCAGGGTTTGGGGAACAAAAACTGGGAACAAGGGGATAGGAGCACAGAAAGATAACACCTTATCTGAACAAACAAATACTTTGCATTAAATGTATATTTGTTAGCAATTAATCAGTTCTCTATTTATGATGAGTGACTGTAAACCTCAGTGCGATGGGTCATCAGCGTCAGCGTGTGTGTGTGTGTGTGTTCTGTGTGTGTGTGTGTGTGTGTGTGTGTGTGTGTGTGTGTGTGTGTGCAATGTGCATGCATGTGTATGTGTGTCTGTGTGTGACAGGTGGAGGAGGTGGTGGTGGCGTTATAACACCAAAATGACCTGTGTTCCGTTATCTGGATCACTGAGACAACTTGACAACACAGAGAACCCTGTGACACTGACACTGTGAGTGCACACTGACGACAACAAGACCTTCTCCACTGTACAGTATGTGTATGAGGATGGTGGTAGATGGAGCCGGAGGAGGAGAAGGCATGTGAAGACACTGGCTGACGCTCATTAGAGCCTTATTTTAATAAGCTGACTCCAGGCTTGACAAGGCAAATGTAGATACCCTCCATCTCCTAATTGTTTTGATTAGTTGATATAATTGGCCTACCTTATTGTGCAGCCAAAGTGATAGTAATGTGTGCAAGTCGCTTAAAGTCACCAAAACGATGAGGAGGAGGAGGTCTCTGTAAATGAGATGAAGTCATTTGATGGCACAACTTGTGAGGTTATTTAAAAAACAGCCTGTGACATTTCGGTGCACTCTTCATTTTCTGAGAGGCTGAATAACGGTGCCACGGCGATGTAATTAGGCGAACTGGAGATGTGTACCGTAATGGTCAGAGTTCATTTTAATGAAGGTCTCTTCCAATGCAAAAACAAGCAGGCGAGATTTATTCTAACGCCAGCTGACCATTTGTTAAAAATAAAGGCCTAACTACCTGTCGTTAGTTTGCCAAAACCTCCAAAGTGTTACAAAATAATTACAGAGCTCTGTCCGTGCCTGTTTGTGTGCAACACAATACATGCGGTATCCATTTTCTTTAAAAAAATATGAACATATTTGAAAGTAAGTACAGTACAGTTCTGTTGGTTGTTATGATACAGAAACACATTTTACATTTACCCAACTGATTATACTTCCACACGACTATCTTTGCTACTGATCGATAAAGTAAACAATGCATAATCCTTCCACCTACTGTAATATGGATTGTATTATTTCTCTCTGTAATTCTCATATGATTTCACTTTCAGATGAAAGATGGGACACCCATCCGTGTCAGCTATCTACAGGCTCTTAACCTCCCCCCGGCTTTCATTCTGGCAATTATTAACTGACATGAGAGCCTTCTGACATTTGTCTATCAACGGTGCTGTGAGTCACAACCCTAATTAGTGTCTGTGGGAAAAACAAAAGAGGAGAGAGAAATTCACCCTCTGGTGACGTTTAATGATCAAGCCCCTCAGGGTTTTCACACAGCTATGGAGACTGAGCTGGAGCAAACCCCACAATTAGGAAGAATATCGCCCCCCCCCACCTACACACACACACACATCACACACACATCACACACACACAAAAAGCTTTAAGCAAACCTCCTATGTACCCCCCTCCCTACCCCCCGCCACCACCACCATTGGCTATCCTGAGCCGGGTCCATCCCAGCCTAGCTAGTTCCACTCCCTGTGTTGTTGGGGTTGGGTGGTTGGTGTTTATATTATTCTAATTTGTTTGTGACCTAATCAGCATCGCAGCAGTGGCCCGGTGTGAAGATGGATTCCACGTTCCCTCACTGGGCCCAGGGACACAATGTGCACCCAGGAGATAGCGAGGGATAAAATATGTATTAGTTTTCACAAAAGCTCCCATTTTTATACCACTTTAGAAGACAAAAAGAGAAAGAGAGAGAGAAGGGTGGCGGAGGGGGGGGGGGGGGGGCGGGTAGTGTAGATCTGAATCTACTTACTGCGGTACAATCCCCTACACTGCAACAAACAGAGCGATATTGGGAAGAATCTGTCCGTGCTACTTTTTTTATTATTATTCTCAATCTCAAGGCCTCATGTTTTCATTGCCAGCCATTTAGTCTTTTTAGAGTTTCTTTTTCTTTTTCTCCCCACTCTTCCTCATGTCCCTCTTCTTTTCCTCTCTTTTTTCCCTTTCTCTTTTTTTTTTTCTCTCAGCTGACAAGCCCTGGGTTTTCAGAAACGAAAGCGAGCATTAATTAAGACAGTGCCAGCTGTAATTTTCTTGGGAAGTAAATTTCTGCACAACTAAAGGTTACGGGGACCTTTTCACTGTCAGAATTTACTACACCCTGTGAATGTTAATGCTGCTAATGAAGACATGCTCTCAGACTCTGAACTTAAAAGTACCACCAGGAAGAGGGTGGAAGGAACTGGCCAGAGGAATTGAGAGAGAAAAAGAAAGAGGGACATAGAGGAGAGAGAGGGGGGGTTGAGAGAGATAGACAGAAGGAGGGAGAGAGATAGAGAGAAAGAGAGAGATAGAGAAAAAGAGGGAGAGAGAGAAGGGAAACTCGAATGAAGGAATATATTTGGATTGGGAGTATTATTTCCATTGATTCCACTGCTTCGTGTTGATGTTAGGAGGACGTTATGTATTAGCATTGTGGTTCTGATTGACAAACAAAGATATTGGAGAGTTGTGTGTCAGATGAATATTTAGATTGGTGTACCACTAGTGCCATTCTGTAGTGCTGTGATTTTGCACAATAGAGGTACTATGCCCCTTGATACTGGACTCATGTCCCGTCAATTTTTGCATTTTGTAGGTTGAAGAAATAATCATCAATAATCAATAACCTATACTCTTACAGATGACTGTTACACAACTTCACCCTTGGGCTCAACGATACAGTAGATTTAAAGGTATGTGAATAAACTCCAGAAAACACCTTTTATAGGTGACTGAGAGAGATGTGTCAAATAATCATGACTGCACACATTCTGAAGAAGAGAGAAGGTGGCCAGTATCATAAACAGAGGCTATGACTGCCCAGGCGGTGGTGGTCCCGCTTACTATCCATCCTGCTGGTAAAAGAAAAGGTCTGTTGTGTTGTTGAGATTAATTATTTAAACAAGAGCACAGTGTTCAGCCTACATACCAACATGGAGGCTATTAGCCAGTGGTGTGTGTTTTCACTTAACGGGCAGCATCAGAAAGAAACAATAATCAGAACGTACCACACACAACAACACTCACACACACACTCACACACACACACACACACACACACACACAGGCACTCACACAGACACACACACACAGGCACTCATACAGACACACAGACACTCACACAGACACACATACACACAGGCACTCACACACACACACACACAAACACACACACACACACACACACACACACACACACACACACACACAGGCACTCACACAGGCACAGACACACATACACACACAGGCACTCACACACACACACACAGGCACTCATACAGGCACACACACACGCACGCACACACACACACACACACACACACACACACACACACACACACACACACACACACACACACACATACACACACACACACACATACTCTGGGGCTGGGCCAGACAGGGAGGATGATATGGATACAAAGCAGAGCTGTTTAAAAGGCCTTGAGTGTTCACACATGCAACGCTTACCTCCATGATAGGACCAAAAAGGTTGGTGGAAAAAAAGAAAACAAACAAAGAAGAAAGTTATTTCCCCGCAGCAGACAAGCGGCAGATCATAGCGATCAATGACAAGGTCAGAAAGCAAGGCAGAGAAACCAGCAGAATTCCTAAAGAAAGTAATATTTAACCTGAGGCAAGAGAATAATTTCTCTTTCTCCTGATCAGTTTAAAAAATCTCCTCTGTCACTGGTGGCAGATTTATACAAATTAATGGCCTTTAGTGAAAATCTCCAGCGCTTGGGTTATTAATTGTTAAAGTGCATACATTAAACAAAATGAGCAAAAAGTAATTTTAATAAATTATCTTCTCCAAAAACCTGTTGGATAGGACCATTGGACTCAGCACATGAGGTGTATTGAATATGATCCTTCAAAAATAATACAGAATAAATAAGAGACAGGGAAAGAAAGAGAGAGAGGGAGAGAGAGAGAGAGAGAGAGAGAGAGAGAGAGAGAGAGAGAGAGAACCTAGCAGTAGGAGTAATGAACAGACTGTCTAAGCCGTCTCATTATTTTCTACCCCCTACTCCATTATCTGCCCCTCCACCCCCTCTAAGAGATCTTTAATTCCTAACTCACACCCTTGTTTTTGAAGCTAGCTTTGGCTACTCTGCTACAGTAGCCATTGTAGGTGAGGACAGTGCGGTGGGAAGGGTTGGGTTGCCAGATCCTGATGTTGCCAGATCCTGATCCTCGACTATACAGTTTTTGGGGGTTACCTTCAGGCCCTGTACACCAGGGACGTGCCGTCCATATAAGCAGAGTAAGCAGTGCTTACCCAACGAAAAAAGGAAAGGAAAGAAAATATTAAAATAAAAGTGCATGTAAACCGTTTGTTTGTTTTCATTAAAAGAGTATTTTAGGTCCCACACAAAGTGTGAAAAGAAAGTGTGTTGTGAGTTTACTATGGAGGATGGAAACGGTGTGTGTCTGTGTTGTGTGTGTGTGCGTGTGTGATGTTGAAACTGGACTCCCAGACTATTGAACAATGAGCACCCCTGATATAGTCGAAACTGGCAACTGTTTTTTTTGTTTTTTGTAATCTGATCACAAAGTGACACTACAGTTTATTAGCGGGTTCTAGGGCATCAAAATTGCATTTCCTTGAAACTGCGTAATTACTTGTAATTACGTGTATTTCTATATTTTATGCTTACCCAATCTAAAAGCTCACGGCACGTGCCTTCTGTACACACTACTCCGTTTTTTTTTTAAACCAGGCGCACACGCACCCGGCGTTCGCGGTTACTGAAACCGTGCTTTCTTGAGAACTCCGGCCAGGGTGAACTTTTGTAGAAACTCCGGTTTCAGCGGAGAGGTGTATACGGGAAAACCGGGGTTTTCGGCTTGAACGTCAATTGTGCGACATCTATGACGTCAGAATATATGCGCCATTAGGCATTAGGCTACTTGTAAACAAAGACAATTTAAATCCTCCATTTTAAACCTCCATTGGCTAAAATCTGTACTTTTAACACTGTACTACAAGTGTTAACATGTCATTTTATGAAGTTTTAATATGTTTTCAGGTGAGAAAGTAACCATATATATTCCCAAAATGTGTCCAGTTTATCAAAATAACCCGTTTATATATCTGATCTGACGTTTCTTTCCGTCTTCTGTTACAGTTTTTTACGATTGCTAACTCACCATGTTCAATACTGAAACCACAGTTTCACAACTCTTCATACAGTCTGCATTCGTAACACTCATGTTGGCAAATGACTTCATTCATGTCTCAAAAGAAGCTCGTTCAACCACACACTGTCAACAATGTTCACTCAGAAGCATACACTGTCATTCATAACATTCTGACTTACAAAATACTAACAACAGGGAGCATTACATAGTTTGAATGATTTTCACAAGAATTAATATTTCATTATAAAAATTGTTTGATTTATAGTAATCATAGACAGAATAGTTGACTGTACAACTGTAAAGTATTAGGCAACAAGAATGAATCAGAAATGCCACAATTTGCTTCTATCCTTTACAGTATTCTATCTTTTGCTTCTATCCTTTATGTTTTATCCTTTTTTTTTCAGTATCTTTGCAGAAAGTAAGTTACGGTACATTTACTTCAAAGTACACTACATTTACTTGTGTAAAATTAAAAGTGAAAAATAAAGTGGAAGATGCAAAGTTCAAATACTGTAAAAAAGAAAAACAGAAATTCCAGGGCTACAATACAATAGCAATCACACCAAAAATGTCTCACTCCTGAGGGTTTTGGTCCACCCTCTGGTCTGCATCTGGTCACATCTAATGTCTTCCCTGGCAATGCATCTAGTCTATTTCATTTCATTGTATATATTCTGCTAATATTTTCTAGACATTTCAATATGATTACTGCAAATAGTGAAAATACCACCGCTCATCCGTTATCAGACTTTGCTGAGGTTCTGGAACTGAAGAGTATCAATAGAGTGCAAAATAACAGCATCTGCACACTCAAACACTGTGCAAAAAAACTGTTTATTGCGAGCTTTCTGTCATATATGATAGGAATATGATTACTGCAAAATTGCACCAAAAATTCAGTTTTGAACGTGTTCTTCAGAGTTTTGAACACAGTATGTTAGCAATGAAAACATGTGTTGCAAATACATAGTATTTTGCAAGTGGGGGAGTTTGAATGAGAGAAGTGTTATGGCATTTGGAGAACGTAGTCATTGAATGCATTCTGTATGAAAGCAATGCACAAATCACAGAGAAAGAGTCACAGTTTTGTTCACATGGGTTTCTGCTCTGCTGACTGTATGAAGAGTTTTTTATAACTGTGATTGTGTGGACGCGATTCTTTTTTTAGGGAAAACCCCGGTTACAAAAAAAACGGTGTAGTGTGGACAAGGCCTCAGTTTACTCAACAGGGGTAATAGGGGCTTTAATTCTAGAGCACTCTCGTCAACTGAGCAGCACATTCCAAAAGATGGACTGGTCCTGGCCTTCTCCATTTCCTTCCTCTTCCTCTGCCATGATGGGACATCGCCCAACATCAAACCCTCTGTGTCACTGAGGTAAAGAGAGAGAATGTGTGTGTGTGTGTGTGTGTGTGTGTGTGTGTGTGTGTGTGTGTGTGTGTGTGTGTGTGTGTGTGTGTGTGCGTGGGTGTGTGCGTGCGTGTGTGCGTGGTGGTGTGGGGTGCTCACTCATAATTTTTTTCAACCAAAAAGCGTTGTAACCGACATATTACTTCTGGTAAATTGAGTTTCAGAGATGGCCTAATCAATTGTAAAACATATCCAATTACAGTACTTCTTTTAGAGCCCAGAGTAAGAATATCTATTTGCTTCTGTTCACACACGCACACACACACACACACACACACACACACACACACACACACACACACACACACACACACACACACACACTGTAGACTGACTGATCGCTACTTTAGGTGTCACCAATTTCACTTCGAGGAAGAGAGCAAGAGAGTAGGAAGGGATGTTATTTCCTAAATTTGGCCCCCAGGACAAAAAAAGGCCTGTTTGATATTCATCGAGCTCCAGTCACAGGCTTGTTGAGAGGCTGTGAAAATCTATTCACTATGATAATGGACAAATTGTCATACATTGGGCTCTGTCTCCATCTGACAGTGATAGTTATCAGTGAGAGATATGGAGGAGACGTGTGTGTGTGTGTGTGTCTCAAACTTGTCTACACATACACACACACACACACACACACACACACACACACACACACACACATGTCCCCCACAGCTGCACAGATTGGCCCCGTTCCGGAGCTCTGCCTGTTGTTATGAAGGAAAGCCCCCCTGGCATGTATCTCCTATCATGTCAAAGCTTCACATTTAAAAGCTGTCTGGTCTGATTGATACATAGTATTAGATGAGGGGGAGAGAGGATGTATGTGTGTGTGTGTGTGTGTGTGTGTGTGTGTACGCGCGTGTGTATCACTTCTGCTGGGATGTGTTAGCACACCTGTGCTACATGTCTCTCTGACTATAGCATCGTGTCATACAAAAAAACACATATTTGCCCGCTTTCTCTCCATACCTGCATAGCACCTCAACGCATTTATATGAGGTGACATTGTTGTTCTGTAATGAAACAGCCAGGTGACTGTCTGGAAGGTGGCTTGAGGGTGGCTAGATACTGGGCACAACCTTCTAGCCCGTGAATTCGCCCTACAAAGAGAGAGTCAGTGTGACAGTAGGGTAAGGGTTTGACTTTGAACAGATGGGCAGCATAGCTTGTAGTGATACAGTGCCATGCCATCCCTCCTTTTAATGTGTCACATCGCCATCATGGCACTGCCACCCAAGGCAAGGACGGGCACGAGAGAGAGAGAGAGAGAGAGAGAGAGAGAGAGAGAGAGAGAGAGAGAGAGAGAGAGAGAGAGAGAGAGAGAGAGAGAGAGAGAGAAGAACAAGGAGTGGCACGTTATTGGTGAGGGAGCGCGGTGTGGTTTTGAGACCAAGCCAAACATTTGGACCATGTCTGCCTAAGGATAGTGAGCCTACACTATTCAAAACATGCTGATCACCATGCCTACTATTTAAAACCCTCCATTAACAAGCAGGTAAAAAGGGGGGGGGGGTGAAAAAAAACCAGGAAATCTGATTAATTTCCGTTCGTCCTCGTTCTTTGGGGTTAAACGTCTGTCGTTTATTCGGTTATTTGCATATCATTACCATAGAAATGCTTGCAGGGGGCTTGAGGAAAGCAGTCAAGACAGGGGGAACCTTTAATTTCATTAGGTCACAGATCTGAGTGTTTAACTTCGAACCCCTCTGGTAATGTATTCATTGTTGTCATACTTAAAGGGATAGGGAGAAAGTGTGATATCTGTATTTGGTCATAAAGGAGTGTTACGTTTTACTCTGATGAAGTAGGGACACGTATATGACGGGAGGTCGACTGACGCTGTCCCACACATCGTGGCTGACGGCTTCTTCCTCACAGACTCATCCAGATGTTTATTTTGCACTGTTCACGAAATGCTCAGGTCACTCACGACCCAAGTACCACTGCCAGTGTCTAACGGCGCATCATGTATTATAGGTGTCTAACGATATAGCCATTATCGCTAGGCTAATTAAAGAAATGATCATGTACCTTTTGTGCTCTTACGTTTCTCTTGTGTTCTAGCAGCATCGGTCAGAGACAGGTGCAATAGGTGCAGTGACAACTGATTTCTCTTCCTGATAGGTTGATATTAAATTGGCACAAAGGAAGTGCCCGCACAAATGCCCTTGAAAGAAGCAGTCATAAGAAAGTATGCTCTGGAGAGCGTGTAGTAAATTACCAAGAGGAAAATACTAAAAAACAACAGCAATAAAGGGGAGGCTGTAGGTGGCTCTTAGAACGCTCCGGCTGATATGTTACATAAATCATTCTAATGCGAGACTAAAAAGTGTGCATATTTTAATAACGGAAAGAGGGCACACTATGAAAGACTTATGCACGTGCACACACTCACACACACACACACACACACGCACACACACACACACACACACACACACACACACACACACACACACTGTTTGTGTGTGAGAGAAAATCTCGATACTGTATATATCTGCATTTGTAACACAGCTTGATGTCTTGGGCCCCATTACAGACCCGTAGTTCTTTCTTAAGTCATAAGAAGGGCATATTCCCCACCTGGGAGCGCTTGTGTTCTTATTGACATTAATCACAAGTCAGACAGTGTGTCTGGGAAAAGGGACCGGCCTGTTGTTCTGCACACAGTGATGGATATGCAGGATCAGGTGTCTGTTATGGTCAGGCCCAGCAGAGTCACCACACAGCGTCTCTGCCAGAGGGGGCTGCTGCTGTTCGTCACAAACACAATTAACTACAAAGGTCATAGTAGAGATTCTTAAAAGCAGTCGTGTCATTCCCACAATTTTCTTGTGTACACGGAGGTTGAACCCTACAAAAGAACACAGGCATCCACACATTAGACCAAACACATTGCGGAAAAAACACATCAAACACAATTAAACCCCCTAACTAACCCTAAACCTAACCCTATAACAAAAGCAAACAGAGTACGATTACATACGAACACTTACACTCCGCTGTACGAATCATGCGAGATGTGAGGGCTTTGGACATACAGATGATTAAGTTAGTGTTGTGCAGTTATGGCTGTGTTCAAATAACATTTGTTATTTTCCCTGAAGTTATACTGTATTTACTGTTCAGACTATACATTTTTTTGAAGTTATTTTTTCTGAGTGGGGCTCATATTTTTCATTTTATTGGACAGGTATAGTGAAGACAGACAGGAAAGTAAGGGAAAGAGGGCATGGGCCGGATTCGAACCCATGCCGACATGGGCATAATGTGTGCACTGTAGACCGCGGTGCTAGACCACTGGACCACCCCAGACCACCAGACTGTAATCCTAACGCAGCTGTTTTAGGGTGTGGTGCATCTAATATGTCCTAATAAATGTCAACGTGCGTTGAAAACATTCGGCCAATTCAAACCAAGCTAGCCATGTTGATGGAACATCATTACATCTATACTGTAAGTCAGTTAAAATAACGGCTCTACCCTTCTCTAGTGTGAGGTACAGGAACATCTCCCCTTCTCTAGTGTGAGGTACAGGAGCATCTACCCTTCTCTAGTGTGAGGTACAGGAACATCTCCCTTTCTCTAGTGTGAGGTACAGGAACATATACCCTTCTCTAGTGTGAGGTACAGCAACATCTCTCCTTCTCTAGTGTGAGGTACAGGAACATCTACCCTTCTCTAGTGTGAGGTACAGGGACATCTACCCTTCTCTAGTGTGAGGTACAGGAACATCTACCCTTCTCTAGTGTGAGGTACAGGAACATCTACCCTTCTCTAGTGTGAGGTACAGGAACATCTACCCTTCTCTAGTGTGAGGTACAGGAACATCTACCCTTCTCTAGTGTGAGGTACAGGAACATCTACCCTTCTCTAGGGCTGCAACTAACGATTATTTTGGTAGTCGACTAATCTGTCGATTATTTTTCCGATTAGTCGCGATTAGTCGTGTGGCTTTTCGCTGCGCGTAAATGGCGACGCAGAAGCATAAATCCGGCTTAACTAGCTATCTAACCTAACGTTACGCCAAGCTACAGCTGCTCACAGAGCTAGTTGACTGGCTAGCTAGCATTGCTGGCTAGACTACAGACAGCTCACGTTAGTAGGCTACGCTTGGCGCTGTTTATCTTACAGACAGCTCGCTGGTGGACTCAACATAATTGAAATAGCATTCACTTATCAAGCATCATTCATGATCATCCACCATGACTACCTGGTATTTTAATAGCGACCACCCCTCACTTCATTTCATCTCGCGTTCTCCTGGCTTCAACATGGAAAACCCCTGCTACGTAACGTTACATACAAGCGCCTCTGTCTGTCACATGCGTGCCACAGGGCAAATAAATTAATAGCACAAACGCTCATAGCATGTACAGCCCTGTCCATGAGACGTTGTTTTCCAACATGTAACAGTAAAGCTAACATAAACATTACGACCCTAACAATATAACGTTAGCCAGTTGGCTAACAACGTTAGCTAAAACTTACCCAGCTGATTCTTGCAAGGCTCCCGTAAAAAAAAAAAAAAAAAAAAAAACGTTTTTTTTAATATAAATTTTTTATGCGATTAGTCGACAACAACATTTCACGCCGACGAATTTTCGTAGTCGGCTAGTCGTGACTAGTCGACTAATCGTTGCAGCCCTACCCTTCTCTAGTGTGAGGTACAGGAACATCTACCCTTCTCTAGTGTGAGGTACAGCAACATCTACCCTTCTCTAGTTTGAGGTACAGGAACATCTACCCTTCTCTAGTGTGAGGTACAGGAACATCTCCCCTTCTCTAGTGTGAGGTACAGGAACATCTCCCCTTCTCTAGTGTGAGGTACAGGAACATCTCTCCTTCTCTAGTGTGAGGTACAGGAACATCTACCCTTCTCTAGTGTGAGGTACAGCAACATCTCCCCTTCTCTAGTGTGAGGTGCAGGTACATCTACCCTTCTCTAGTGTGAGGTACAGGAACATCTACCCTTCTCTAGTGTGAGGTACAGCAACACCTCCCCTTCTCTAGTGTGAGGTACAGCAACATCTCCCCTTCTCTAGTGTGAGGTGCAGGTACATCTACCCTTCTCTAGTGTGAGGTGCAGGGGGTACTGCCCTCCCCTTCTCTAGTGTGAGGCCCAGGGGGGGGTACAGTGACTGAGGAGGTAAAAAACAATCGCAGCTCTCTGTGTCTCATCTCCATGGCAAGACAACAAACAAACAAACAAACAAGCAAACAAACAAACAACCAGGGTCTTCCACACAACGGTCTCGTTCTCGCCATGCAAGAGGCGTGATGGAGCGGCGTTGCGTCGGAGGGGATTTGTCACTGATATACATGCTGTGCCCTTAAGAAAATGACGGCGCTGTCAAGAGGCAGAGGGGGCCAGCGACACTTTGGATATAAATCTGGAGAGGAGATAAAGAAAGTACATGATAAATTAAGCAGTGCGTATAAATTCTTAAGAGCCTCCATTTTAATGCCGGTCATTATTCAACAAATTTTTCTAAGAAATGCCACATGGGCAGGAACAAGTAATTAGGGGGAGAAAAGTGAAACTGTCACCCTTAATGGTTTACTCCTGTGCCTCACCTTATCTGCTAGAGTGGGGAGAGGGTCCAAGGAGGGGGTGCGTACGGTTCAGTCAGTCTACGGCTACGCTGCTCTGAGACTGAAGACGACTGTTGGGGAGGTGGAATTCTAGCAAGGGGCCTCACTTTGAATCCTTAATTTGTTAGGGGATTTCTCTCTCTCTCTCTCTCTCTCTCTCTCTCTCTCTCCCTCCTGTGCGTGTGCTCCACAGCGCTCTGTTCTTTCAACGGGGAGGTGTGTTGGAAAGAATATATCTGTTTTTGTGCCTCACCCCCTGAAACATGCCACCCCTCTCTCTCCAATCGCTAAGGCCTCAATAAATCTGAAGTCACAGGGGATATTGTTAGTGTTGGGCAAAGTACTATTAAAATGAAGGGAAATTTATGGATGACACTTTGTAACAATTAATCAGTAAGTGTTGATTAATAAAGTTGGTAGGCTATTCTCCTGAAACCTGGGAGCCTATGAGCATTGTCAGACGGATCATTTTATTCATTATTTTTGATTAATGCACCGGGATACTATGGACTCAGAGAGAAGGGAGGAGAGAGGGAACGAGAGAACAGAGGCGAGGAGGGGAAGAAAAAAAAAAACAGATCCGCTATGCAAAATCATAAATAGTGAATGAGCGTGTGTACGGTTAACCTTGGCCGTGGCAAAGAAATTTCAGGGGGAGAAAATGTGCATATTCAGCAAATAAATTGCTGCAGGGATTAAAAAACAAATTGGGGGAGTTTGATGAACATCACCTCTCCAGACCTGTCCGTCTTCCGCTGAACGCCTGTGATTAATTAGTTTGTTTAGATACTCAATTAGTCCAGCCATGCAGAGAGAGGGAGAGAGAGAGAGAGAGAGAGAGAGAGAGAGAGAGAGAGGAAGGAGAGAGGGAAGGAGAGAGGCAGAGCGGGCAGACTGGTCTCTGATAAGGACAAAGCTGGGGAAAATAGATGTTACTGTTTTTATTTATTATTTTATCTCCATCTACTACCTGCCTGCCTCTTCTCTCTCTCTCTCTCTCTCTCTCTCTCTCTCTCTCTCTCTCTCTCTCTCTCTCTCTCTCTGTCTCTCTCTCTCTCTCTCTCTCTCTCTCTCTCTCTCTCTCTCTCTCTCTCTCTCTCCCTCACTACTTCTCTCTACCTGTCTCTCCCTGTTTGGTCCTGTGGTGACACTATAGCTTTGTCCCCTATAACGAAACTCAAACGAGAACCTCCTCTGTAGAGGTGAAGGTGACACTTCGTGTCAAAGCGTATGTAAATTGCACCTAAATGAATACATTTGATTGCATTTACTTTACTATTACATGTTCTTAATGTCAACACTAAGCATGGTATTCTGTTGTGCAAGTACAGATGGATACTGATTATCTTTTAGTAATAACAAAAAACAAATCCAAAGCTTGTGGCCTCTGATTTCTTTATTGTACATTGTCATACAAATAATAAACAATACATTACCAGTATAACGATTACCTGTATCAAAAGCTCAAGACAATACATGCATCCCTTGTCATGGGGTGTGTACTAACAATGATATTGAAATCAACTCGGCTAACCTTTTGGAATCCATGCTGGCTGTGTGTCTCCCCCTCTGCTGTAATCAATCAGACTACAGTAAGTACCTTAAGTCCCTCTTTGTTGTGATGTAGGTTCACAGGGAGGTGGATAAACAGCCGCCCTTCTGCACTTAGTGCGGCCCTGTCTGTTGAGTGTACGGTGGAAGAGCATGATCCATGTCTGCCCCACTCTGGAGTGTGTGTGAGTGTGTCTGTGTGTGTGTGTGTGTGTGCGCGCGCGCCAGGGCCTTGTGAGAGAGCAGCCTTGTGAGAACCGCACAGTGTCGCCGCCGAGCTTAAAACCAGATATTAATTATGGACGTGTGTCTGTTTTTCTTGACGACAGCAAGCTGGTAGGTGCATTCCCCCGTTCTGTCATCAGGCTCACACGCAGACGCACGCCGACTAACACACAGGCTCCCGAGAACACACACACACACACACTGACTAACACACAGGCTCCCGAGAACACACACACACACACACTGACTAACACACAGGCTCCCGAGAACACACACACACACACTGACTAACACACAGGCTCCCGAGAACACACACACACACACTGACTAACACACAGGCTCCCGAGAACACACACACACACACACACACTGACTAACACACAGGCTCCCGAGAACACACACACACACACTGACTAACACACAGGCTCCCGAGAACACACACACACACACACTGACTAACATACAGGCTCCCGAGAACACACACACACACACACACACACTGACTTACACACAGGCTCCCGAGAACACACACACACACACACACACACACACACACTGACTAACATAATAGGCTCCCGGGAACACACACACTGACTAACACACAGGCTCCCGAGAACACACACACACACACACACACACACACACACACACACTGACTAACACACAGGCTCCCGAGAACACACACACACACACACACACACTGACTAACACACAGGCTCCCGAGAACACACACACACACACACACACTGACTAACACACAGGCTCCCGAGAACACACACACACACACTGACTAACACACAGGCTCCCGAGAACACACACACACACACACTGACTAACATACAGGCTCCCGAGAACACACACACACACACACACACACTGACTTACACACAGGCTCCCGAGAACACACACACACACACACACACACACACACACACACTGACTAACATAATAGGCTCCCGGGAACACACACACTGACTAACACACAGGCTCCCGAGAACACACACACACACACACACACACACACACACACACACACTGACTAACACACAGGCTCCCGAGAACACACACACACACACACACACACTGACTAACACACAGGCTCCCGAGAACACACACACACACACACACACACACACACACACACTGACTAACACACTGGCTCCCGAGAACACACACACTCACTCAAGAGCCACGCACATCCAAGAGGCCCCCCCTTTTCACTTTGTCACATCACATTTGCTAAAACAACAGTGAAAACATAACTGTTCTCTCCCTCCGCCTCTGCTTTTGTGTCCTCCCTCCCCTCCCCCTACCGACCCGGTACAAACGGCTTATTTTGGAGGGGGGGTGGGAGGTGGGGGAGAGAAGTGGAGGGGTGGGGGGGGGGGGAGAAGCCTGTGAGGGTTTGACTGCTTCTCACCAGCCCGATAACCCGCCAAGGAGAGTCAAAAGAGACTGCTAATGGACTCAGCCCCAGAGTGCTTGTCACACAAACATTTCTGCTGTCACAGCATTTTATCACAGACACACACACACACACACACACACACACACACACACTCACACACACACTCACACACACACACACACACTCACACACTCACTCACACAGCGAGAGAGAGAGAGAGAGAGAGAGAGAGAGAGAGAGAGAGAGAGAGAGAGAGAGAGAGAGAGAGAGAGAGAGAGAGAGCTGCAGAACACAAGGCCGCGCAAACAGACAGCTCACGCCCGCTCCCCCGTGCCTGTGTCCTAGCAACATGTCTCTCAGTGCATCACTCTTTACGCATTTGTGTCTGTTCCTTATGCTGCGGAGGATTGGATTGGTTACTTTTCACTATCCTATCGCCTTGGAGGAGGAGTGACTGACTCTAGTCTGAGTAATGCAGGTTTGACACTAATCAAAGAGGGCGGAATCCTAACTTCAGTTACGCGCAGTCTTCTCTCATTTCTGCACAACAGAAACATCAGCCATGGCCAGATTCCATCTCCCTTCCCGAGTATCCTAACTTGGTTAAGTGGTTAAGTGCCCATATGAGAAATACATGTTTGAGGAGGGGGCATGAATAACATTGGGGTGTGTCCGATAGATTTCCAAGATAAACATATCCTAACCCCATACTTACGCACCGTTTGTCCCCTGGTCTCTTTGCTCCAACAAAAAGGTGGAACAAATGGTGGTATTGATATTGTGATATCCTACGCAATACCTGTACCGTCTTTTTGAAACCATTTTGGATTCAAATCTGTTATTTGTAATTGTATTCTGTTCCATCGGTCTGTTCCATCGTTCAAACTTTGGAATGCTCTTCCCTTGGAACTTAGATCCGCGGTCCCGGTCGAAGCATTTAAAAAACAGCTCAAGACTGTCTTTTACAAACAAAAGATAACCCCAAAAGCCTGTCTTTTTGTGTCTTGTTATTATTTGTTGTACACTTGTTATTTGTTTCTTGTTTTTATTTTCACTTGTTTACCTATTTCTTTTAACCTGCTATTACTTTTGCTCTTTAATTATGTTTGTATAGCCTATGTAAAGCACTTTGTGACCGCTGGTCTGTGATAGGTGCTATATAAATAAACCATGTCTGTGTACAGTGTTCAGTGTATAGTCACATTACACATCGCCACGATGTGCTCTGCTTTACATGTCATGGCTTTGTTGAGGGAGTGGGAGAGGAGGTGTTCAGGTGTTCCTAGGGGATGTTCAGGTCCTCTTTGATCATAACGGGCATGATCGATCGACAATGTCTACAATGATACCATTTGGATAAGGTGGCACTACTTGGTGCAAATCTGTTGATGTGGAAGGCAGCATTGAACATGCCCATGGGATCCCATTCCTTCTGGTCATGCTGACTAGTGCTTTCGGTCCTGCCCTCAGTGTGGTTTCAGCGGGTGTCAGGGGATGTGATGGGTAGATCCCAGTCATCCGTGTCAAGGTGCTTCGACAAATTCCTGGCTGGGACGTTGGGATGACATTGGGACGACACACCAACACCGTTATCTAATTCTCTAGTCCACTGCTGAAGATGGTGGGGAAAAGCTTGATTTCCATAGCACAAGGGGGTTCAATCCGAACATTTTATCAGAACAAAATTAATTATGCCTATTTTAAAAAGCCAAGATTTTGCATGTGAAAACCTAGTTGGAGTAAAATCTAAATGTTTTACTCTAAAGCCCAATGCACACGGCGTGCGATTTTGTCGCACCGCCGAATTCGATTCCATTGTTTTGAATGCATCTCAATGAGACAATGCACACGGCGTGCGATGCGATATTGGCATGCACTTAAAAGGGCAAGTTAGGATTGCGGCTTTCCGAGTCAATGGGCTACATGACTTGCTTGTGCGTGATGTTGCTCGATGTAGTTCGATTTTTCACATGATGAACACATGATGTTGAAAAACAAAAAAAAGGAATTTCTCTTTAGTTAAGTCTGAGTTAGAAGGGTAAGGTAGATTGTATTTTTCTCTATATAGAATGGTATGCATAGGTGAGGATTGTGCTTTCACTGCTTGATTTTTCAAACAAACGACAAATGTGTTTCTCAAGTTGGTTTATTCCAATATTTACACTCAAAGCATTTCAAAATGACGTTCCAGGATGACCCCTATTCAAGTAGAGCTGAGTGTCTCTGAGTTTGGCAGCTTAAATGCCTCCTTAAAAAAGGAGAATTTAAAAAGTGGCTACTTTGCTAGGGATCAGACATCTCACTGTCCCCAACGGTCCGGGTCTCTGTGGCTTGACATAATTCAGAGCAAATCGCTCCGCTCCCGTAATTGAGACTGTCCGAATTCCCTTTGGACCACGGCCCTTGTCTCTCGTTTAGCCAGGCCTGCTCCTCAAATGAGCCTAACCAGGGGGGACTTGTTCGACCCACCCCGCCACTCCCCCCCCCCCACCACCCCCTCTGTTTCAACCCAAGTGGAGTGAATTATTGATGCTGATCTTCAGATGCATTCGTTAGGTTACGCACAAGTTGGATGGGTAGTGTTGGAAGGGGTAGTGTGTGTGTGTGTTTGTGTGTGTGTGTGTGTGTGTGTATGTGTGTGTGTGTGTATTGGCGGGTGGGGGGTGGTGGGGGTGTTTGTGCACAGCCCACCCCCCCCCTTCCCCTGTCTCACCAGAGACTCTTCACGGTCCCAAGCTCAACTCAAGAATTTTTTTGGAGAGCCAAACTGACAAACACACAAACCATTTCTGATGTTGAACAGCTCAAAAGACAGGCTTTTAGACCACTCCAAATGACAGTTGAGGGAATAGACGGTGGAAGAGTGGGGGGGAGGCCATGCAAGTTTAAAGAGACAATACAATGTGAGAATAGTTTGTTTGGGAGAGAAACGCAGGGTGAGAAAGACAGACAAAAGGAGACAGGAGAAGAAGAGAGACATGCACTTCAGTTTACATACAGTACTTACAAGTCTTTGACAATTTTGATCCAATGTGTATGTGTGTACTATGTGTGTGTCTGAACACAGTGGCATACTACAGTGTATGAAAATATAATATCAATAAGGTTATTCACTGTAAAATAGTTTTCTTTGATAAAGGCCAGAACTCTGTATGATAATGACTTGCACAAAAGTATGTTTTGCAGTTCAAATGTGCTTACAGGGGCAGTCTTAAGATTTCCCATAGTGCAATATTTTCAAACACTTAGAACCATTTTAATACTGAGCATTTTTTTCAAGAGTATGACAAATTATTTAACTAGCTTAGATAAACTGTCATACCTCATCATTACCCAAAACATGTTTTAGCATAGGTATGCAATATTCATGTTATGTTTCGGTGATACAAATCGAATCATATTCTTGGTTTTAGACAATTTTATCAGTGCAAATGTAAAAAATGGAATGTGCAGATAATGTACTGTACCCTATATCTGCAAACATATTCTGAGAGAAAGAGCGAGGATGCGATATTATGGCCAGTGAGAGTGAGGTCCTCCAGGGCTTTTGGGTGAGCTGGAAACATTTGCAGAAAAGGCTATGCTCAATTCTCTCAAGCAGCTCCTACAACAACAAAAAAGGCAATAAAAAACATTCATCAAAAATACTCGAGGAATGGGGCTATTCATTTTGGAGCGAGGGGAAAGAAATATCATCAATATTTGACATTGTTTTATGAAGAAGGCACTTGATTTCATCCTGGGACTCTCAAAATGACCACCAGCGATCAATTACCATCCACAAGATTTGTGTGCATTTCAGGGTTTTCCACTTTGTTTTGCTCTGGCTGTTTTCAAGTTGTCTCCCTCCTGAGATCTCCGCTCATTCCTTAGTCTGTCCAAGACCTCCACTTTGACTGCTGACTGCCTTGCACCATCGCTCTGATGCTGAAGCAACATTAGCACAATGCTAACAAGCTGTTATGATAGTCTTATGCTGGTGTTGGCTAACCCCCCCCCCCACACACACACACACACACACACACACAACCCCCTCCCTTCCCCTTCCCCTGGGCCATGGAGAGGAGCGCTGAGGTGAGGGTGGTGGCGATGGTGGCGGTCCCTCTGAGGCTAGCTAGCGCGGGGCTGTGGGGGTGATTTGTGGCGCAGCAAGACTAATGAAGTGGTAGCTGTGCCACCCTGCTTCTTTTGCAAGATCAATTCGGCCGCATACGGAGGCATGTTTTATGAATGATGGAGACCTCCTCAGGCCATCCATATACCTGAGCTCTGGCGTCACCGCGGGCTCCCACGGCACTGGGAGGCAGGGATCCAGCAATCCTTCTTGTTTGCAGCACAATACATTACAGCCCCGGCCCCGGCAACGATGCTGCCACACCGCCACTAACTGCTGAGAGAGTCAGAAAATAGTTAATGACTTTGTGATCTCCTCCTCCTCCACATTAAAAATGATGGGAGCATTATTATGGAATGCGTGACTGACACATCAGGGTCTGGCTGACAGGGTTCTGCACCAACTACGGTGTGTCGAAATCAAACAAAAGTGACACGGGAGCTGAGGGAAGGGGGGGGGCTTTTAACTTTTAATGAATTCAAAGATAGATATTTAGTTGGTGGTAAATGAAAATGGCTAAAAAACCCGAGCCAGGCAGTCCTTTCTCGTTGCTCTTTGATCTCTCTCAGGCTGGATTTGTGTGCATCTGTTTCAGTAATGAGGATAGTTTACCATATCCAATGCAGATTTTGGGCAAATGAATTCAGAAGTTAATGGTGTATTTGTCCTTGTGATTAAGTGCTTTCCCATTTTTTTATGACATTGCTGAACTTCACTATGAAAACAGGGACAAAGCGCAAGCCAGGTATTTATCATATTTTTGTAATATTATCATATTTTAAGTATAATTATACCTATTTTAGTGGGAAATGTAAAATAGTGTTTTAAAAGCGAGATAGGTACACCCTTTGGTTCACTTAGAGATGCTCTTCAGCAGAGCGCGTGTCAATAAGAAAAATCTGATGTCAGTGTTTTTGTATTCCAAGATCACAGTGCAGCACTCATCTGAAGGTTGGATGGCATTTTGAAACGAGAACATCGTATATATAGATGTCATGAGCGCTGCCTCCTGCGGAGATGTTGAAAGGGAAAAGTAGAGCACAATGAATACTTGCCAGAGTTTTCTGGAAGCTATGGAAGGCCTCCCTTTACCTTTGCTTAGATTAAAATAAAGAGGAGAGAGAGAGGGTGAGAGAGAGAGAGAGAGAGAGAGAGAGAGAGAGAGAGAGAGAGAGAGAGAGAGAGAGAGAGAGAGAAGAAGAAAGAAAGACGTCGGGAGAGCTCGATTCTTGTACTTTTAATCTGAACTTTGAGATTGATTGGCTCAAGTTGTCAGTAAATCACCAGTGTGCTGACAGTCGCCTTCTTTTATGATAATCTGGGTGTCAGGAGAGAGCGGGATGGGTGGAAGGGGGAAGGTACCACCTTCCCAATCGAGTGCTGGCAAGTGTCTGGCTCCACAGCCTAGTTCAGGGAATGTATCGAAGGGGGTGTTTAATGTTTCCTCTCATTTCACCGCTGAATGAGGAGGCACAAGTACCTGCAGGGTGGAGAGATGAGTTATATGCTGATGATAGTTTAGAATATTCTGTGTTGGGGAAAGTAGGTGACTTATCAATAACCACAATCAAAAGAGATGGTGCGCGGAGCATAACTGATGCCTGCAGTATAGCCACTCTCAATGCTGCAGAGTACTAGACGTTTTACATTACACTGTCTCTGTTCTGATATGAGGGGAATATTCAGGGCTGATATTAAGGGCCCACATATATTACTTTCTATTCTTAAGCAATGAAATGTACAATGTACTGTGCATGTATGTATGTATTGTAGGCCTACTGAAAAGATGCTAAATCAATATCCCTTTTTAAAAAAATATTTGGGTGGTTCTCCAGCCAAACACCCTCCTTACTGTTGCACTTCTAATGTCTAATGTTAACATACAAATATTAATTCAACAGTTTATGGCACAAAAACACACAAAGCCCTACTGACACCCTCACAGGCACAGCCGTAAACACACGCAAACGGACATGTATACTAGCATGTGAGCGCGCACACACACACACACACACACACACACACATGCATACATGCACACACGCACACACACATACACACACGCACACACACACACACACACACACACACACACACACACACACACACACACACACACACACACAGCTGAGACTAGTCTGTGGGTGAGATTGACCATGAGATAGCTCAGCGGCAGTGAAGCCCTCTCTTGTTCCCCTGAGTGTTTTACATTTATTTTCCTTTATATATTATTCAAGTTAAAATAATTAATTCAGGATATCAAATCAAGATGTTGGAAATCAATCCAAACCCTCTTTCAATCTGGCTTTCATTACCGCCCTATGACTGGGGCTGGTTAAGCTGGGCTGTAGTTTTCAGAGTCATACTGAAACACTTACGTGGCATCCACTTGGCTGGTTAGGC
>NC_137689.1:10383691-10393691 GCF_963989245.1 Nansenia antarctica
GTGATGTGTGAGTTGTGGAGGGAAGGATGACATCGTTAGAGGATGAGGGGTGAGTGAGACTTCCACTTAGCAGCGCAGGACTGATGTGTTCACTGGGTTAGAGGGAGACAGCGAGCTGAGTGGACCAGTCAGCTGTGTGTGTGTGTGTGTGTGTGAGTGTAAGGGTGTGTGTTTGTGTGTGTGTGTGTGTGTGTGTGTGTGTGTGCCTGTGTGTGTGTGTGTGTGTGTGTGTGTGTGTGTGTGTGTGTGTGTGTTTGAGGACATACCCTGGATCTTTGATGCTGTGCCCAGTTCTGTAAACGTGACCTTCCGTGACCTCTTTGCCCTGCAGAGAGAGAGATATACATATATATATATATATATATATATATATATATATATATATATACTGTATATATATATATAGAGAGAGAGATACATATATATAGGTATATACATACAGTATATAGAGAGAGAGAGATACATATATATAGGTATATATATTTATATATATATATATATATATAGAGAGAGAGAGAGAGAGAGAGAGAGAGAGAGAGAGAGAGAGAGAGAGAGAGAGAGAGAGAGAGAGAGAGAGAGAGAGAGAGAGACAGGCACTGGCACAGGCACAGGCGCAGAGAGAGACAGAGACAGAAACAGACACAGACACAGAGACAGAGACAGACACAGAGACAGAGACAGAGACAGACACAGAGACAGACACAGAGACAGAGACAGAGACAGAGACAGAGACAGACACAGACACAGACACAGAGACAGACACAGAGACAGAGACAGACACAGAGACAGAGACAGAGACAGACACAGAGACAGAGACAGAGACAGAGACAGAGACAGAGACAGACACAGACACAGAGACAGAGACAGAGACAGACACAGAGACAGAGACAGAGACAGAGACAGACACAGAGACAGAGACAGAGATAGAAATCAGATCCTGATGAGCTAATACCCTGAGTGAAGGAGGCATGTCCGTCCTCAGCAGCCGGAGCACATCTGTGTTCACTCCGATTCTAGCTGTGAAAACACAAAAACAAACATGGTTTAGCTCTTAACATCCTTTTCTTCTTTCTTTTTCATATGTCAGTTGAAACGGTAACGTCTCTTACTACAGTACCGCAGGCTGCAGAATCATACCGCGGACGTGTTCCAATGTGTGCCTCGTCTTTTTCTTTTTCAACAGACAGGATAGAAATCTCAAACGAACGCATAGCGAGAGAAATGTCGTGCGAGCCCCCCGCTGCCCTGCTTTAAAAATAAAGACACTTTGCTGAATTAATGATATGATTACGATGTCCACTTGATGTTGGTAACCATGGTACTCATACCTGCCCAGCGAGGTATGGGAGAGACTGGAGCCAGAGATAAGACCTGAGCATAGTAATTACACATTAGCACCTGAGCATAGTAATTACACATTAGGCCACCAGAACCCACACTGGTGGTTGGTTAGAAGTGTACCTTTTAATGGCTATCAAATATGGATGAGGGAGTTGATGATACAAAGATAGGATACAAAAGGGAGGGTGGTGGTGGTGGTGGTGGTGGGGGAAGTTCTAACCATGATGCATCACTTTAGCAGGATAGATAATGGTAGGTGAGGACAAGGCCTCAGCATCCTACAGGAGAGAATGCTATTGGCTCTACCAGCAGGGTGACAAAGCCATCTGATTGGTCGAAGCAGCAAACAGTCCGTAGAGAGACAGAACATTACATTGTAACGTCCATTACCAAGATACAAAACGTATTACGGCTATACAGAACTGTTTCAATACATTGCCTCTGATGCATTTAGCCATTTCACTACAGGTGTGGGTTTGGTCTAACTTGTGGTCTCAGTGCTATTTAGCTGTAGGAAAGAACTGCTGGCCGCACTGTATTCTGAATGGATTTTGTTTCCAATAGCATGAATCATAAATAGTGTTTGATGAACATAATGAAATCTGTGCCATCTCCAAAACACACAGGAGTGGGTCAAAATTAAAAGACCAATAAAAGCCTCTAATTGAGAGGGCGCGAGACATGAGACATTTTTAATGTGGAAATGCAAAAATCACCTGATAAATTCAGAGTGCTACTAAGCTCTAGAGCTCGGGCCCTTTCCTCCTCCCCGTATTCTGTTATGAGTAATGACTTTAACAGAATATAATACGCAAAGCAACATCGCTGCTAAGTGCTTTTTTCTTTTTTCGAAAAAACACTGGCCTCGACCCAAGCAGAGGCGAGGGTATTTTTTTTATGTATTAGATTAATTTGTACAGATCACACGGTTTCGCTGACGTTTTACAAGACGCTTGGCTAGGAACTGCCCTCCAAAACAATTGAACTCAGTTGTTGCTGTGACACTTCAGAAGTACAAGCCAGAGGGGCCTCTAATCAACGCACAGTCTGCTGAGACATGATCCAACTCTGTGTGCGTGTGTGTGTGTGCGTGCGTGCGTGGGGGTGTATTACAGGATATACACTACACAATGCATTCACAAGGGGTCTGCAGCAAACAATACACTGGCAAGAAGAGAGAAACAGTCCATGACCGAAGGGACGGTCAAGTCAATTAACATTTCACCGAGTACGACGCTTTCAGTACAGTATGAGTACCGCACTTGTGTTAGAACAACGTTAGGACAGATAGCGCAAAGAGGCGTGCCACTCACTCGGGAGTGAACGTGGTAGCGTCATGGTAGCACTGGGAGATGCAGCGATGGGACGGCGCAGTAGGAACACTCTCAGATAGAGCTGAGTTGAACTTTTCCCGGCGAAAAACCTGGTAGCAACTGAGCAGTGGTGTACCAAGGAGCTTAGGTTAGAGGGGAGTGCACCGCAGATTTATGTGGGGTAATGATGTGTATTTCCATTCACGCTCTCTTGAGCAACATCACACACTATATAGGCTACTCCCCCCACCCTACGTACACACACACACACACACACACACACACACACACACACACACACACACACACACACACTCACAAGCCCCTCTCTCTGCTATCTCTCTCCGCGTGGGGTCTTTGTTCCGCCCCCCTGGCCTGCTCAGTGACCCCCGGCGTGTGCGTTTGACCTATGACCCCCCCCTCCCCCCCCCGTGCGCGCTTCCCCCCTTCAGAGACGACGACCGACCACAAAACCCCGCCCCCTCATGCACCTGTCCTCCAACCCCATAATGATGATGATCCCTCCTTTGAAAGTGTGGATTTAGCCACAGAGTCACCGGCTTGGGTCAGGGCATATGTGGTCATCCGGAGACGGGCTAAAGGAATATCACTTCCTAAATCCCCCAAGACACAAAAGGAGAAGCCGGGGTTGAGTCAGCTCTGAGACGGCAGCTTAGCACTTGATCCTCGCGCTGGGAGGTTGTGTACTTCAAAAAGGAAAAACCCGTCATAAAATAAAAAAAAATCGAAAACGTCACGTCAACCTTACCGACGCTAAACCCAAACCTACGTGGGTTTTTTGGTGTGTTTTTTTCGCCGGACGCTGGACATGCAGAAATACATAGCGTTTCCGCGACTATCAATCATGATAAAGACGAAATAAAGCGACATCGCTCGAGGGGGCGAAGACGGATATCGAGCAAATGACAAAAAAACAACATATCCTAGAGCTAGGATACGTCCGCGAAAGAACTAGAATATTTCTTCGGTATTTTGACCTCTTGTCACGACGCTTCCTGATTCTCCTGCTGCTTTGGGAACGTGGTGAAATGCAGATTCCTTTGGACATGAGGGTGACGTGTAGGCCTGGGAGTAGCGACGGTAATTCAGACAGGCAGGAAGCAGAAAGAGCCCACTACAACAGTGTCAGCTAGCATAGCGTCTCTCCTGTGCCCGGGGCCCCTCTAATTAGTGGCATGTAAAGGAGAGCGCGAGAGCCTTGGGGGCACATGTTTACACACTACACACACACACACACACACATGCACACACACACGCAGGCACTGTTTGTTGAGGAAATCAGCATGGGGTCTTTGCAATGCTATGTGACGGAGGGGCCTGATCTGTGGACCAATCAACCCCCAATACACACACACACACGCACACACACACACAAACGTGCGCGCGCACACACACACACACACACACATGCACACAGACACACAAACACACACATACACGCACACACACGCACACAGACACATACACACAGACACACACACACACACACACACACACACACACGCACACACACACACAACGTCAACATCAACGTGGCGTCATACTTTGATGGTGATGCAGAGGCTTCCTTCATTCCTTCAGAAGGCTTCGCCCCCGGTCTTCAGAGCTTAGATAGGATAGGAGGAGGGCCTGGGTTCTCTCTGCTTCCTTGCCTCCCCCCTCTCCCCCCCCCCCCCCCCCTCCCCCCTCTCGGCCCTCCTCCACTCCCCTCTGTAAATGGGGGGTTGGGTGTATGCATGAAATCAAATGGCCCCGGTCATATCGTTCCCCTCACAACACAGAGGATATCAAGGATGTCACACTGGGAGATGGGTGTTCTCTCTCTCTCTCTCTCTTTCCCTCTCCCTCCCTCTCCCCCCCTCCCCCTCCCCCCTTTTCCTTCTCCTCCTCTGCCATTAAGTTCATCTATCTCACTGTCCATTTAGCGAGGAGGGATGCTACTCAGGAGTGGTGGGGGAATAAAGGCGCAGAGAATGTCAGACGCAAGATAAACACCGGTGCGGTGAAGTGGCTCTCGCACGCCTGACGTGACGAGAGAGAGAGGCGCAGCTCGTGATTTGTATCCGCAGCCTTCAGTCTGAGAGCTCCGAGCTAGCTAGCGACTGGAGTGCCTCCTCTTTTCCCCGAGTCGTCGCCCAGGCACAGGCAGCTTCTTCTCAGACCTGACATGAAAGGGATGTGTGTGTGTGTGTGTGGCTGCTCCGTGCATGCTCCCTCTCTCTCTCTCTCTCTCTCTCTCTCTAACCACTCTCTGTTTTTCCCCCCCACTCTCTAGTTCTCTCTCTCTCTCTCTCTCTCTCTCTCTCTAACCACTCTCTGTTTTTCCCCCCACTCTCTAGTTCACTCTCTCTCTCTCTCTCTCTCTCTCTCTCTCTCTCTCTCTCTCTTTCGATTCACACTCTCTGTCCTCTCACTTGTTCCCTCCATTCCTTTTTTTCAAATTCTATATCCCTTCCTTCCCTAACCTCAAGGTCACCAACTTCCTAAATGTTTGTGTGTGTCTCTCCCTCTCTCTCTCTTTCTCTCTCTTTCTCACTCTCTCTCTCTCTCCACCCCTTTTAACTTTCCTTTCTCCTCTCCTGACTAGTGACATCTCAGTGTGTGTGTGTGTGTGTGTGTGTGTGTGTGACTGAGGCGTAGGGGGTTTGTGGCGCAGATGACTGGAGGTTGTGTGTGTCAAATGAGGAGGGAGGGCCGATAGGAGGGAGGCTATATCAGCGAGACATCAGACGTAATTAATATAGCCGGCCCGCACTAATTAAAACGCGTGATTAATGCAACGGGGAGGGGACACGGCACGGCATGGCGGCATCATCGTCTTATGACTCACACAGTGCCACAGGCTCCGAGGGGAAACACATGGAAGTGGATCTGGCGAGGAGGGGGGAGGGGGGGGGGGGGGGGGGGGGGGGGCGAGTGGTTTACTTACCAAGGAGTTGCCATGCACAAACACCATAGCATACATGTGTGTCATCTTCTACTGTTAGGAGCAAATACTAATTCGTGAAATACATTGTTTTCCATGTTTTCCCAGATCCCCACAGACCTGTTCTTCCATACTGTACATATGTGAGGTGAGACTCTGCACATTAAACAGTTTGCAGAAAAAGCCTTCAGGGTGGCTATTTGGCTGCCGTGGAAAAACACCTCGGCGTATTGGAAGCAAATAGGATAACCGTGAAATGGCTTTTTTAGGACAATGTTTACGACGGGTTCTCACTTGTGTTGCTTAAGAGAGAAGGAGTACACGATCACGAGCTGAGATTTTATTACAAAATAATACTACACACACAGACACGCACACACACACACGCCAATGTTATCTCATCATTTCATGAAAAGCACGTCTGGTCCTCCTCTAGTAGGAGGCCATCTGCTTTGAACCGAACGGTACGCCCGAGACAAGGGCCTAGTAGGAGAAGACCACACACTCCAGTGAGAGTGTGTACTGTACTGTAGTCTGCAGTCTGCTGGCTGGGCTCTCCTAATGACTTGACCACATGAGTGTGTCTGGCTTCTCGACTGTGATTCAACTCCCTGGTGACGTCACTGGAGACTGATAGTGTTGGGTTAGGGTTGGAGGTGATCTCATCTCTCCTTAGCATGCTGTTCAGAGGCTTCTATCCCAGCAGCCTACGGGAGTTCAACGGCAGACCGCTTTGTCTCCATTTGGCTAAAACGGTGTATTCTTTGAGAAAACGCAATTCGATATACATAGCAGTGTAACCATCTTTCAAAACGGAACGCTTCTCCTCGACACTACGACGTGTCTCTCGACATGTTTCTTTGTATGCACGTGAGCAAATCGTTCGCTCGAACGACGTAGAATGAAATAACTAAGTGGAGGAGCTAGCTAGGAGAGGGTTACACAGTGTTTACGGATACGGTACATGTCAGAGTAACACGGTGAAAGGACCGTAGCGCTCAGCGGTCAGCCTTATTCGACTGTAAACCACGGAGAAAGACGCAGAAGAACGAACAGTGGGGTCCCTACCGAAACCGAATACTGTCGAAGATTATATAATATGATTCTGCATCCTCCTCTGTTGGGTTAGGGGGGGGTGGGGGGGGTTAAGGTGAGGAGGTAATGGGTGGCTTGCATTAAGGAGGAAAAAAAATGGCTTGCTTTTGCTCTGTGCTTGGTTCCCTGTGTTTGTCTGGTTCTCATCGGGGTAAACATTTGTTCCAGTTGTAGATCTTGCAGAGCTGGAACATGAATCACAGACGAGAAGCGGAAACCACACTGACAGCTGCAGCTCATTACCGGCACTATTACTGATATAGGGGGCTGCTGGGGGAAATTCCTCCTTCCACAGAGAAACGTTCCTGTTTACCATTCACCGCCTCGGATCAGGACCCACACACACTCCCAGACATGCTGTACACACACACACACACACACACACACACACACACACACACACACACACACACACACACACACATACAGATGCAAACGCAGGCACGGAACACACACATGCATGCACACACACACACACACACACACACACACACACACACACACACACACACACATACTCCCAGACATGCTGTACACACACACACACACACACAGACACACATACACACACACATACACACACACACACACACACACACACACACACAGATGCAAACGCAGGCACGGAACACACACGTGCACAAAAACACACACACGCTCAACCTCTCTACTCTCTACTTCTCTCTCTCTAGCACACACTAAGGAAGAACTGACTCACAGCAAAGCTTCACATCACATCTTGGATTATCTGAAGAGAACAAGAACTGGGGATAAAATGGGTTATTGATTTGTATTCCTTTCTTGGATTCTCAAATGTACATTTCTTGGATTCTCAAATGTACATTTTGAGACTACATTCTTACATGTACATACATTATTATCAATACATTAGCTCTCATTAAGTCTATATTACAACCTACCGCACACACACACACACACAAACACAACAAACGAACATGTACATACATTATTTTCAATACATTAGCTCTCATTAAGTCTATATTACAACGTACCGCACACACACACACACACACACACATATATACACACACACACACAAACAACACAACAAACAAATATGTATACTAGTATGTGCACACACACACACACAGAGGTGCACACATACGCACATGCACACACACACACACACAAACAACACAACAAACAAATATGTATACTAGCATGTGCACACACACACAGACGTGCACACATACGCACATGCACACACGCACACACACACACACACACACACATTAAACCTTGGTATAACACGCAGAAGCAAACACTTCTCACGCAAAATTGCTCACCCAAAAGATAGGAATATTTCACCTCTTTAAACAAAGCCGTTTCTTATCAATGTCCTCAAGGTTGCAATCTAAAAGGTTGTTACACTTAGAAATTATGCCCAGAAAAAGCAATCACCTTGCATAATAATGCTACTGTCTACGGGTGAAAATTATTATTCTTTACAACATGATCGTTATGGAGGGTATGTACTGGAACACAATCAAAGTAGTGTGTGTGCCTTCATACTCCATACTCCATACACCGTCCCTGACATAGTAACGTTGTATACTCCTAAACACTGTTCTCCTTCCCATCTGAGAGGTATTTCCCCTGTAGTCGAATTGCAGAGCGGGATCAACAACTGCTGAAACAACACCAATACCAAGGCTACGTATGTGACACGGGGCCCACCTGGTTTAATGGGTTAATGTATTAATTTCTCCCCATTCCCCTCAAAAACATAAATCAAACAGAGCAAAACACCACCTTGTGTTCTGACTGGCCCAACCCTCTTTGACCTCTGCCAATTTTTATCTCATTTTGGTTTAACTTTGTAGATCAGACTTTAATTTTGAAGCGGCTCTCTCGGACAGTGATGAATAGGGTACATCAAGGAGGGCTTAAATTACCCTCTCCCTGGTGGCTGTAGCGGCCGGGAGGGGGGGGGGGGGGGGGGGGGGTGAGGGGAGGAGGGGTGGGGGGGGGGGTGAGGCTTGGTGACCTAGTAACAGACAGAGAAACAGGGCTGGTCAGCACTTGGCCTCTCAACCCTGCGAGCTCGCACACCAAGCGAGAGAAGAGAGAGAGGGGGGGGGGGGGTGGATAGAGGCTGCATCCCACCACATAGCATTCCATCTCTGTAGGTGTCAAAAGTGGAGGATATGGATAGGTTGTCTTCTTTGGTAGATAGTTTGGGTAACTTGTGAGGTGCTTTGGGGAAGGATCAGATCCTGTCCTTGTATGGGCTAGCCTGGCAAAGTGCAGGTTTGAGATTCATTCGGTGTTATTTTTTACAGAAGAAAGATCTTGATGGTGACCATCCACAAGTAAAGCAAACACACACAAGAGCTAAATGAAGAAGGTGTATTAAGTTAAGTGTGGCGTAAGGGTTATAATGTGGAGGGGAGGGGGAGAAAATACTTATTCTAAAATCCTTGCAGATCTATTTCTATTTCTGATCTTAGAATTATCTATGAGCAGTTTTCATGCAGTTTTACGCATCATCTCTTTTGTCCAGGGCTTCACGTTTCTTCTCTTTTTTTTAATAACAAACAAATGTTTCCCATCTCTTTCGAGGCTACTGTAGGCAATCCCTTACTTGTGCACCAGTGCCCTAGCTCTTCATACAGTCTAACTAGGAGCAAGTGTGCCGTGAAGCTGAATGGATCAGGCAACGTGATCACCGTAACATCCCTGATAGTGTGCAGAGCTCAAGAGATAAATCAAAGCAGTATTTACAAACCCCATTTCAGCAATTCATACTTCAGTTCTTTATATATATATTTTTTAAAGATTTCCCTTTTTTAGGAGGAAGGGAAATAAACGCCTCACATGGCCGGGAGCCCACCCTTCGCCCCCCAAAACGAGAGAGAGCGCGTTTGGCGACTCCGCAGTACATGACTTGGTCCCGCGGCGCAGCGATCATATGACCTAACCGACCCTGGCGACTCCGCCGCCACCACGGGAGTCTATTGCAAATATTCCCCGGGGAACTATGGTCATAGTAGCGGCAATTATTAACCTTTATACGCAAAAGATGTTATCTCAAACAGCAGGTTCTAATGGCTTTGTGTAAGCCCCTCTAGTGAGCTTAAGCAAGTGCTGCTCATGCCTCGCTGTGTGCGCGTGTAAGCGAAGCCCCCCAAATCCCTTTTCATCTAATGACTGGATCATTGCTCCATCATGCCAGCCTGGACATTACAGGGCTCACAGACAGTGGTGATAGATGAATTATGCGGAAAACAAGTTTAACATGTGATAAAAAAAAAATATAATAATAATTTAAAAAAAAAACACA
>NC_137689.1:10398691-10401191 GCF_963989245.1 Nansenia antarctica
TTAATCAACCGATTGAGTAAGTATGTATGCCTTTAACATCTAAGTCGACATTATTTGGAATAGCTTAGGGGGAGAAAAGATCATTTGTTTTCTTTTTAGACAGCCAAAGAAAGAGTGAAGCAGTGGTCTCCTCCCCTAGGCTATTGTATCAGCACATTTTTTCTGTGGTGTGCATGGATGAGTTATGCTTCTTTGTGATTTGTATCAAATATAGTTGTCTTATGTTTTGTGCATGGGTTTGGAACATTGTGGGTGAGTGCGTGTGTGCGTGTGTGTGTGTGTGTGTGTGTGTGGGGGGGGGGGGGTGGTCTCAAGACTCACGATGCCTATGACAAGAGCCAGCTAACCATTCCGAGGTGCGAGGCTCAGAAATGTGACAGTGCTTGATGTTTTGCCCCCCTTGTTTGCGAGACTTTGAGTGACGCGATCGTTTCGTTTTTTTTTCCCTTTAAGCTTGCCTGTTGCAGCCCTCCGACGCGGAGTGAGAGAGTCACATTGAGAGGCTTCAAGCTTTTTTCCACCTCCTCCACCACTGTTACTGCCTCGTCTCTTCTCACTGTGATCGGATCCAAGACGTTGGAACAGGAGGTTGGAAAGAAAGAAAGAAAGAAAAAAAAAAGCCGCTTGTTTTTCCTTCATCTTCAGATCAGATCTACCCCTTTTTCTTCACTGTCTTGAATTTGTCTTGAGAAAGCGCCCCCGGGTAGCCCCCCGTGTGTGTAAGGGAGCGACGCCGGAGTCTATCAGAGGAACAGCGGACCAGCCTAGGGGTCTCTCTCAGGGGCTTATAGAAGAACTCTGCCCCCCTAAAACGAGCAGCTATGCCGCGGAGGAAACAGCAAGCGCCCCGGCGGGCTTCAGGTAACGGTTCTTATGATTTTTTTTGCATGTTATGTTATGATGTGATCGCGATCGCTTCTTGTTTTTACGACTGTATGCTGCGGTATTTCCATTGCTCAACCCCCTAACATTTATTATAGTAGCCTACTCAACTGTGTGTGTGTGTGTGTGTGTGTGTGTGTGTGTGTGTGTGTGTGTGTGTGTGTGTGTGTGTGTGTGTGTGTGTGTGTGTGTGTGTGTGCGCGAGGAGGGCTACATTCTATAGTGGGAGGATATGGCAAATACCCATTTACTCACCAGGGATGGTTACCGTGTAGCATTATTAGTACCCTATTGACTTAAGTTCTTTCTACTTTCCCTTTGAAGGAATGTGTGCTTTTTTTTCCAACCATGCACGTAGACCACGTTTCCCCCCCTCCCTGCCTACACTAATAGTATCCGCATTATCTGATCGTAGACTCCTTTGAACTATCATAGTTATTATGACAACATTGGATTATTTTTTCCCCAATTGTATTATTATTTCGAACTTCTAGAACAGAAACAAACGATTCCTTTTCGATAGAGTTTCCTCTGTCTGTTGTTCAACACTTCTCGGAAGGGATGAAAGGTTTCCAGGCCGTTAGCTCTCTCTCTATCCGAAAGACAAGTTCAAGCTTTGATAGGGTCTCTTTCCCCTTTTTACCCCTATTTTAAACTCTCTTTCCCTCCCTGGAAGGAAGGGTGCACGGTGTTGACTCCATGAATTCGAGATCTATAATAAGAAAAAGGGTGACTGACTGTCACGAATCCCTTTGATCCCTTTTTTGGGGGGGCTTTGTCGCTAAAACATTTGATTTGATCACAAAATGTAAAAACTTTCTCCCTAGTTTCTCCCTGTTTTTTTTTTTTTTCCCGTTTCTGGGAAAGACTTAAAGATTATTTCGCAGCCCGACCCAGGGGAAGTAACGTGGACTGGAAGAGGCTTTAATGGACAATTGCCATCTTTGATTTGACTGCTGATTGATCGCCTGTCATCTGGCGGCCCTTTGATCTATTCATTCCCGATAAACATCAATAAATCACGTCACCCCTAGCAACGCCGGTCCCGGTGACGTCACGTGGGGTCTGACAACCAGCCATTAAAACATCTTTAATTGCTTCTTTTGTACTTTTTTCACTTTGTCAAAGAGTCGAAGGCCACATTTCTTTTTTTCTTTTTCTTCTCCTCTGCCGTTAGTGAATAAAGAACAACCCCACCGTGACTTGTTCAAAATAGCTGCTTTCATTCATTTCGCCTTTCTTCGCTCTTGGGGTCAGGGAACACAAATAGTTCGAGACCTACTCACAAAAAAAGTGGCAGAGAGTATTGTAGGCGTTTTGTACACAACATTCTGGTGTAGAAAACAGTTGTAACCTATATTATGAGACTTTATAGAATTTTCTTGGCGTGTTTACTATTTGACAACTTCTGTTTTGATACTGTTGTTATTATGTCTGGGCTGGCCTAAATACTCTAAGCAAAAGTTTAGTTTTGTATTGTTTGAGGCGATGGCCAAACTTATCTCTGTCCATCATTTCAGTTCAGTTATTGCACTATTACCAGTGCTATACCCCCATGTACCTGTGCATTCTATAATGTATTCATATTATTATGACATGTTTTGGTGCAACAGAAATG
>NC_137689.1:10408691-10413678 GCF_963989245.1 Nansenia antarctica
GACTTTGATTGATATAACTGCCCCTCTCACTACCAAGCTTTTTTTGGGGGGGGTTCTTTTTTTTTGGGTTTCTCTTCTTCATACACTCTTCACTTCTACTTTGTTACTTGGGAAAAGAGGGACACAGGGAGAAGGAAAGAGTAAAATAACTGAGACAGATAGAGAAAGAGAGAGAGAGAGAGAGGAAGAGAGAGAGAGAGAGAGAGGGAGGGAGAGGAAGAGAGAGAGAGAGAGAGAGAGAGGAAGAGAGAGAAGGAGAGAGAGAGAGAGAGACGAGGGGAAATAGTGAAAAGGAAAAGAAGGGCGGCCTGTTCTCTGTCCACACACACACGTACGTACACGCACGCACACACACACACCCACACACACACACACACACCCACACACACACACACACCCACACACACACACACACACACACACACACACACACACACACACTCACACACACACACACGGCCGGGTCTTTTTTAGGGAGGCCTGCACCAGAGCCGTGGTTTGGAGAGTAGCTGCTCCATGCCAAACAGTCGATTTCCTCCTCTCATCGGCACGGCCATACATCACGGACCCACCCTTCTCTCCTGACAGAATGACGCGTGTCATTTATCAAACGGGCCCTTGCCAGAGAAGCCCTATGTGTGTGTATGTGTGTGTGTATGTGTGTGTGTGTGTGTGTGTGTGTGTGAGGGGCCGTCTTCTTCCTCCCCCACAGAGGAGAGGAGGGGAGAGGAGCTTGGGCGTCCACGCCTCTCTGAGGGGGCGGTCGGGGAGGGGAGGAGGGGGGGGAGGGGGGGTTGTAAAACCGACAGGGGGCTGAGGACGAGGGACGGGGGGGCTGACCAGGAGGAGGAGGAGGAGGGGAGGGGGGGGTGGACCGTGGGTGTGGAGTGAGAGGTGGGATGGGAGTGAAGGGGAACGAACAGCTCTTATAGTTCCCGTAACGCTCCTGACTCGCCTGTCTCACATTCCCTAACCCCTATGTGTGAGATGGGAAAGAATGCCTGGGGTTGGGTAGGAGGGGGGGGGAGACGGAGGGGGGGGGGGGACTTTGTGTACGGTGTTTGTTGGGGGAGGAAAATAATAGTATGTGTTTCTGTGTGCGTTTTGAAGATAGTTGTGAGATAGTGAGAAAGTGGAGTTCAGTGCGCGTGCGTGCGCGAGCGTACGCGCGTGTGTGTATGTCTTTGCTCTTCCCACACATGTCCCCTGTGCGTCTGTCCCAGTCCCGAGCCCCCGTAAGCCTGACAGGTATCACTCGGAGCCCCTTGCGTGACAACGCACCCTGTCTCTCTATCTCTCTCTCTCTCCCTCCCTCTCTCTCTCTCTCTCTCTCCCTCTCTCTCTCTCTCTCTCTCTCTCTCTCTCTCTCATGGGGGTTACGCCAGTGAATCGGAGCTCTCTCGCTTCCCCATGATTCAAAGGAGCATTACTGAAGATGGATGCTCCTTAAAAAAGAGCCAGATTGATGATGGATATGAGGCTGGCGGTGTCATTCATCATTTTGAATATTATTTAGACTGGCCGTGTAAAGCTGTAACCTGAGCTTTGGAGGAGAAGGGACTTGAGTGCTATAGAGCCAGGACGTGGGCTCCAGTGATGGATGGGTCAGGCCTTCTACTTGTTGTTACCAGATACCACAGAGGAGCAGCACTCACTCCCTTTCCTCTCCCCTCACTCCTAATGTGCCTCACTGCCTACTTTTACCCCCGAAAGGGTAAAAATAAAAACCCATGGCGGTCAGGAGGATCGAAAAAAAAAAATACAGAAAAAACTATGCTATGCTGGACACGGCTCACGAGTCACGCTAGGTCTCCGGGTTGCTCCTGTTGTTGTTTTTGGTGTTCGTTTGTGTTCGTCGACATGTATCAGTGTGGTTTTTAGAGGTTTATTGCTGTTGGATCTCGACTGAGTAGCGAGATGATGAGGTGGCTGACCATCGTTGAAAAGGTGAAACGGGGTCAAGCAGCTGTGGGTTATTACTAGAAAGGAAATACGGCCCTCGACTTTGTTAGTCACTTCGATGACTCACGATTATATGAACAGACTTCACTTGTCGTGATTCGTTTTTTTTTCAAGTTTTGGGGTTTTTTCGAAAGATTCGATCCATATGCCCTCATTTCCAAGTCTTTTAGTCTGTCGTCAGTTATCATTAGGGTCATTTGCTACCAGTAGTCAGTTTCCCCTAAACCCTGTCTCGCACAGTACTTTATAATCTAATGATGGGAGGTGTTGAACAGTAATGTCAACTCTGCGGAGTTGCAAAATAGTCTCTCTGAGTCTTCTGATAGAAGTAGCGTCTTCTCTACTTCCAATATCTTTTCCACATCGCTTCTCTACTTCCAACGATTAAGCGGTGAAAACGTTTTTGGTTTTGTTTTCGTAAAAAACAAGCGTTTTGTTCTAGTTCCATCTCGTTTTTTTCCTCAACTGTCAACCCGCTCGCCTGTGGTGGAGAAGCCCCGCCCCCTGGGAAGCCCCGCCCCCCGAGACAAACTCTGGAGGACAGAAGAGATAGCGCTGGGCTAGTTCTCTGAGAGGTGACCTCATCACCGGGCTGTTTACTTTACCCCGGGCTTCACTTCCTGCTGGCCAACGACCAGGAGACGAAAGAGACAAGGGAGGAGAGGAACGAGAGAGCGAGGGTCAAACGGAGGAGAGGCTTCAACCTGCCCTCCTCGGGCACTAGGACAGTGAGATAGAGAGAGAGAGAGTGAGGGAGAGAAAGGTTGTTTTGTTTTTGTGCTCTTTTCCTCCAGCCTCCCCCCCCCACACACACACCCACCCCACGCCTCCTCCCCTCCCTTCTCTCTCTCTCTCTCTCTCTCTCTCTCTTTTTTTTCTCCAGTTTTATAGCAGGAGACATGATTTATTGTGGCCATCCATCTTTGGGACTCATCCATCACCTCCTGGTTGCTAGGCAATCATGGCAGCAGCTGTTTGCTTTGAATCAGACAGAGGCGCTGTCAATCAGCACAGGCAGGTGAAAAGCATTAGAAACACGCTATTGTCAGACGGAATAATTAATCAAAGGCAGGAAAGATAATTAAAAGATATGACCCTTGCTAGCACTTGGTCCGGGTTGCCTTGCAAAGAAAAAAAAAGAAAGGAGAGAAGACAGGAGTGGGGGGGGGGGGGAGTGAAAGAAGGAGAAGAGACTTGAAGGAAGGCCTCCATTCTCTCTCTCCCCCCCACCCCCTCTCTCTCTCTCTCTCTCTCTCTATCTTCTCTCTCTCCTCTCGACACTGAAGGGGAGAGGAGTGAGTGAGTGCTGATAAAAACCACGCTCTCTTGCAGTCGGTGGCACAGGTTCTAATTATTTAAAAGGAGATCGGGAAGAAAGTGGAGAAAATAATGAAAGGCTGGCATAGCGGGAGAGGGAGAGAGAGAGAGAGAGAGAGAGAGAGAGAGAGAGAGAGAGAGAGAGAGAGAGAGAGAGAGAGAGAGAGGGAGAGAGACAGAGAGAGGAGTGAGCGAGAGAGAGAGTGAGAGAGAGGGAAGAGAGAGAGAGAGAGAGAGAGAGAGAGAGAGAGAGAGAGAGAGAGAGAGAGAGAGAGAGGGAAACACCGCAGAATGGAATGTTTCCCCTCTCTAATACCAGCGAACGCTACAAACGTGTGCTTAAAGTGGGGCTCTTCACACACACACACACACACCCACGCGCACACACACGCACACACACGCACACACACACACACACACACACACACACACACTCACACACACACACACACACACACACACACACACACTCACATGCACACACACACATACACTCACACACACACATACACACACACACACGCACACACACACACACACACACACACACACACACACACACACACACACGCACACACGCCTCCTCCTCCTCCATTCCTTTGTGTGTATGAGAGGTACAGTAAGGTAGATCAAGGTTCTTAGTGGCACTACTCCCCCTCTCAGCAGCTCCCAGCAGCCTCCTGTGTTTGGGCTGCTGTGTTGGAGGAAGGGCACACATGCACACATGCATGCTCTTGTAAAAAAAGCCACATCCACGCTTGTGCACACGTATGTTCTACACACAGTTCCACACCACAGACGCTGCTGGAAACAGTAGGGCTCTGTGGTGGCTGATGAAGCCCAGGACAGGGGGGTGGGCACTAGGCAGTGGTGCTGTGTGTGTCCCATGTCCACTGGTAGGATATCGTGGCCCTACACCTGTGTGTGTGTGTGTGTGTGTGTGTTATGTTTGTGTCTGTGTGTGTGTGTGTGTGTGTGTGTGTGTGTGCAGCATGAGTCTCTCTTGGGTCCTCGTCACTCTCCTCTCCTCTCCTCTCCTCTCCTCTCTGCTCTCTCTCTCTCTCTCGCGCGGTTCATCACCTGTTTGTTCTCCAGTGTTCAGTAGTCCTCAGTATTCCCATAGAGAAGCTGAACAGAACATAGGAACTCACTCCCCTGGACCCAGAGCGTTCTCCCATGTTGATAGTTCCACCAACACCAACGTTACACCAACACTGACGTCACACCAACACTGACGTCACACCAACACTGACGTTACGCCAACACTGACTGATGTTACACCAACACTGACGTTACACCAACACTGACTGACGTTACACCAACACTGACGTCACACCAACACTGACGTTACACCAACACTGACGTTACACCAACAGTCACATGCATGGCGATCACCTGGGGGGCCGTGTGTGTTGTGACTCTAGATTGGGATGACACGTGTGCTTTGGGAGGAGGCGAGGAGGGCAGGGGGGGGGGTGCAGGACCTTCCGTTTGATCTATACCTGCCGCTTTTGTGCTTTGACGTCCCCTAGGTTCTCGTGATCCTTTTCTTTATTATTATTATTATTATTATTATTATTAACTATTATCATAGTTTCTTTTTTGTTGTTACCAGGTAATGGTGGTAGTGTGGAACGGCCTGCTCCCTCCACACAGCTGTGGGGGGAGAGGGTTAGTCATAACACCATGGGGGACAGACAGACAGACA
>NC_137689.1:10418878-10421378 GCF_963989245.1 Nansenia antarctica
TAGTTGTCGGTCTACGGAGATGGAATGTCCCCAGTGCTGGTTGAGACTGAGCGGATAGGATCGTCGCCCGTCCCTAACCCATTGTGTAGCAGAAGGGTGAAGGGCTCTTTCCTGTACAAAAAAAAAAGACCTGGAACATTTCCCTCTAGTGGGTACATCAAGTGTTTTCCCCATACCCACTGTGCGCCACCTACCTAACACTTCTCAGCCTAAATAGGCCTTGTTAGAAAACGGAAGCGGCAACCCCGGAATCGGATTCGGATCGGCCTCCGCCTGAGAGAACAAACAGAGAGAACCACATCGGTGTACGAAGTCGGCGTTGGCCAGAGATGAACAGGAACGGAAGGCGTAAACTACTTGTTTCTCTCTCCCCTCCATCTCCATCTCTCTCCCTCCCCTCCCCTCCATCTCCATCTCTCTCCCTCCCCTCCCCTCCGTCTCCATCTCTCTCCCTCCCCTCCCCTCCCCTCCATCTCCATCTCTCTCCCTCCCCTCCCCTCCGTCCCTCTGCGAGAACGTCTAGGGTTTAGTAGTATCCACCTGAGAGCTGGTCGCCGTAACAGCGAGTCGAGGGCTTGTTATTGATGTACCGCGGGTGTTGTTTGTGTGGTTGTTTTCTGTGGTTTAGCCGGGGCTGTGGTTGTGGCTGTTGGAGCCTAGCTTCCCTGCGGTGCGCTATCCTGCTCGCACACAATGTAAGGTGGGTAGCTCTTCCTCGTGCATTGTCAAGTCAGCTGACAGAGCTGGTTTTGTTTGTCTATCAGAGGCTTTTGTGTGTTGTTTGCACAATTGCGTGTTTGTGTGTGTTTGTTTGCACGCTTGTGAGAGACCCCCTAAGGCTCCCATTACACAAATAAATAGATAAATAAACACACACACACACACACACTCACACACACACACACACACACACTCACATACACACACTCACACATGCACACGCACACGCACACACACTCTAATTTGGGCTATCGGTCTTCCTTGCTTCAGGCACTCAGGGGTGTGTGTGTGTGTGTGGTGTGTGTGTGTTTGTGTGTAAATGGAGAGTTTAAGTGTGGAGCCAAGGCATCCAAACATCTAAACATTGCCCTTTGATGGCAGCTCTCTCTCTCTCTCTCCCTCTCCCTGTCACACACACACACACACACACACACTACACACACACACACACAGGAGCCATTTTGACGCCCTCTGCGGCGGCGGCAGGCCCTGGTCCTAGGCCCACTCGGCTCACGCACGCTCTTAAGCACTAATTACATAATTAAACGCGACGTCCTCCTTCCTGCCATATTTCATCCCTCTCTCCGTGCCCCCCTTCCTCCCCCTTCCTCCCCCTCACCTACACAGAGACATGCCCAGCTCTTTGAAACTGATACCGTATCACTTCCCCATTCCCACAAAACCAGTCACCAACTGCCCCCATAACTACAAGGGGAGTGCCCCTCCCCAGAGCCAGTCTGGAGGACCAGCGTGGAGAGGAGAGGTGTTGATGGCTACGGAGGGTCGGCTATCCATCATCTCGCACGTTTCCGCCAATAACGAGCCACAAATGAAAATATCAAAGCCGAGGAATGCAGTCGTTTTATTTTACCCTTATTTTATTTTTATTTTTTTACTTCAGCTCATGGTTTTATATTGCTTTTTAATTCTGTTCCTGTAATAAATCACTGTACAACATAAACGTATCTATAAAAAAAAAAAAAAAGAAGGAGCGATTGAACAAAACGACATGAGAAATGTGGCGAAGGAGAAGAAATTCCAAAGTTTTCTTGTTTCTACTTAGTTAGAAGTTAATTGTTTCTTCTTTTTTTAATCACATTTAGAGGCTTTTTTTCCCGCTGAAATAATTTAGCTCAGATCTTTCCTCTGCTATCTAAATTAGCGCAAGGTTGATCATGTCATTTGTTTCAAGTGCCTGTGAGCTGGAACAGTAGTGTCAACATCGTACCTTTGCATGATTGCATTTACTTAAAAGATTATAGATTAAAATAACTATCAACCACGTACCTCTCCCCATTTTAGCTGATGGTATAGTCTCTTCATGAAGCTGTTGCTTATAGTATACGTGTTTCTTACTTTTGCAGACATCAGTGTCGGGATTTGTTGATTATGATCATTAACAATGTCCGTGGAAAAACGTTACAGTAGTAGTATGAAAAACGTGTACTTGGATCACCTCACGTGGAAGCACTGTAGGCTACATGTTCTTATATAAAGGCAGTTTAATTGCAGGACCTAGGAGGATACTGTTGTAATATACTGTTGTATAGGAGGAAATGTCAGAGGCAGAGAGTATGGGACAGAGGATATGGGTCTGGTGGGGTTTAACCCCCCCAGCCCACCCCTCTCTCTCTCTCTCTCTCTCTCTCTCTCTCTCTCTCTCTCTCTCTCTCTCTCTCTCTCTCTCTCCCCCTCCCTCTCTCTCTCTTTGTTTCTCTCTTGTGTGTGAGCCTTCCTATGCATGTGTGTGTGTGTGTGTGTGTGTGAGAGAGAGAGTGTT
>NC_137689.1:10423878-10438878 GCF_963989245.1 Nansenia antarctica
GAGCTAAGTTCCTCCCGGGCCACAGCCGAGTAGGTCAAATGACATCTTTTGATCAGGGCTGTCCAAAGAGATCAGAGGAGACTGGCAGGTAATGGATATCCAGTGACACAGCGAATCTAGAGCAGGGGACGGGAGCGCGGCGCGGTGCCTCAACCGAGCAGGGCCTGCCATCCCCCCATTAGGAGTGCTCTCTTCCAGGGGACGGCGGACTCACGTCTCCCACAGACGGCCTAAATCAGAAGCTCTTCAGGCTGGGTATTACGGGCTTGGAAATAGCTATTATTTCCTCGCTAACGTTGTTGTTAGAGCGTGTGTGTGCAGAAGTGGGTGGTGGGTGGTGGGTGGTGTTGGTGTGTGTGTGCGCGCGTGTGCGTGTCTGTCTGTGTGTGTGTTTGCCAGCGTACGTGTTTGTGTTATATACCCTCCTCTACGTCATTGTATTTTCTGTTTCGTCTGATCTGTATCATGCTTGTCATTTGTGTGTGTGTGTGCGTGTGTGCATCTGTATGCATACACACACACACACACACACACACACACACACACACAGAGAGAGACAGACAGACACAGACACACACAGACACGCACACACACACACACAAAGACACAGACAGACACGCAGGCACACGTGCGCGCACACACACACACACACACACACACACACACACACAGACACACACACACATTTTGTGGCAGTACAGCAAGGCCCCAGGGATCACAGCAAGCCAGCTCTGTTCTCTCCCATTACCCAGCCAGCCTCTCTAATGGGAGACTGACACAGTCCTGTGATTCTGTGTGTGGGACTGGAGCTGAGAGGGGGAGGCAGGGAACGATAGAACACAGAGAGAGAGAGAGGGGGAGGCAGGGAACGATAGAACACAGAGAGAGAGAGAGAGAGAGAGAGAGGGGGAGGCAGGGAAGTAGAGAGTACAGAAAGAGATGGAGAGAGAGAGGGGGGGAGGCGGGGAGGGAGAGAGCCGAGAAAGAGGGAGGCAGGCAGGGAGGGAGAGAACTCTCTCTCTCTATGGAATACATAGAGAGACAGTGTTTGTGTGTGTGTGTGTTTGTGGTGTGTGGGTGTGGGTGTGAGAGAGAGAGAGAGAGGGAGAGAGATAGAGAGAGAGTAAAGAATAGACCTCAGAAAAAGAGAAGGGAGAGGGGAGGGGCAACCGGGGAAGGATAGTGTCCTGAGAGGGAGAGAGGGAGCTGGGGAGGGATTGAATGCAGACAGAGAGAGAGAGAGAGAGAGAGAGAGAGAGAGAGAGAGAGAGAAAGAGAGAGAGCGCGAGAGAGAGAGAGAGAGAGAGAGAGAGAGAGAGAGAGAGAGAGAGAGAGAGAGGGAGAGAGAGAGAGAGAGAGAGAGCGACTGAAACAGATCCAAATGATAGACGGTGGAAATGATGTATCCGTTGCTCACCCCAGTCGTTCTCCCCCCTCCCTCCCTCCCTACCTCCCCCTTTCTCTCCCCCTTGGGAACGATGCGACTGTGACCTCTGGTTGCCCCGCACTTTAGGAATGTGACTGCTCCAAGTGGTGCACATCTGAATAACAAAGGGGGGAGCTGGCAGATAATTTGCTGAAGATCATCGTCTCTGCTTGATAATAGTGTGTGTGCTTGTGTGTGTATGTGTGTGTGTGTGTGTAGGGGTGTGTTTGTGTGTGTTTTTGTCTGTCTGTGTGTGGCAGTGGTGATGTCGTCGCACGGGCGTGACCCCACCCCACGTCCAAATGTCACGGGACGATTCTATTGGTTGCGCTCTCGTTTGGTTTGTCACAGCCTTTGAAGGATCGGAGGTTGGAGGGAGTCAATTACCATAACCCCAGGCTAAACCCAGTCATATACATGAGGTGTTTCTTTAGATACGATTGTGTTAGCTTTTCAATATTGATGATCGATGGTCCGATTGAATCTTTTTTACCTTGAAATGTCTGGCCAGTCAGTCAGTCCCTCCACAGAGCGGTGTGAGTGAGAGAAGGGTCAGGTGGAGGGTCAGTGTTATCAGTGCCAAAGGGCAGGATAGACCCCCCCCCCCCGTCTCTCTCTTTCCTCTCCTTTCCATTCCCCGAATCAGAACAGATACTTGCCATTCTGTTATTCCAAATGATTCTTACATGTTCCATGAAGTATTTTCTAGACTCTCGTCATTAGGTGGTCAGATAGTGATAGTGAAATGAGGATTGCAAGGATATTGGAGGATGTAGAGTGAATGAGGGTTGGGCCAGTGGATGGTTTTTACACCGGTAGAAATCCCGCCACACCGTCCATATCGTTATGTTGCCATTACACATTATATCTGCCAAATGCAGGAGATGGTGTTTATGAAACTAATAGAATGGCATATGTAATATGCAAGGCATGATCAGTAACACTGTGGAACATGTTTAGCCTGCTATGGTAGCCAGAGACAGAGAGAGAAGCTAGCAGCCAAGTAACTAGTGTGAAGTGACCTGTTGACTTGATTATGGCAGATCATTTGGTGTAAACATTATTCTTTTTTTAAACGACTGTCCCACTATGGCAACGGTTTGAATTAAAACCAAAAGACAAAGCTTGGGTCCTATAATAATCTTTTTTTTTTTTTTTAAAGAACTTACTTAATGTGTGTGGCCAGTTAGTTTCAAGTTTTTTCAAGTTTCAAGTTTTATTGTTATGTTACATTACAACATGTGTAAGAGAGTACAACTTGTAGGCTTCGGTTCCTGACATTGCAGCACAAGACAATAAGGCAATAAGCAAGATAAGTCAAGATAAAAAAACGGACAATAGTACAAGACATAAGTGACAAATCAGACAAATAAGGATACAACAATAAGACAGGATACATGTTAAAGAAGTAGTGGCTAGTCTTATGTAGACAAAAAAGAGAAGCATTTACAAAATGTAATTCAACATGAACTGCCCAAAGCACATGACAGGATACTACCTCAATTACTTTTGTTAATCGAATAGGTCATTAGATTTGGTGAATCTAGTGCCGTCGACTGGTACACTCAAAGTCTGGGTGCCTCGTTTGAGGATACCTTTTTTCTTCTTTTTTTTCTTACGGTATCACCGGCGTAGCAGCTCATTTGGTGTGACCATGTACACTGGTGTGAAATTCTGATACCGGCACAAGCCAAGTGTGGATAATAGGCCTCTATTCATCGCTATTTTCAGCATATTATTGTGGGTGTTATCTCTCTCTCCTCCGTGTGTGAGTGTTGTAATTGTGAGTCGTGGACTGACTGACGTACCCCGACTCTAATGATTTCTATGTATTCCTCCGCTGTTTGCTAGTGTCTTATAGCACATCATTTACCTTAAAAAACAGGTCCTCCTCTGTCACCTATGCCAAGCGGGGTAACAATGCCCCTTGTCTCTTCTGCCTAAACTTCTCTCTGTGAGCTCTCGTTTTTTTAGAGACAAGTCTGTTCAGATGTGTGTTTAGTCGGACTCGTGTTATTCTAAGCCCTGGTGTAATTATGAGGAACACGGCTCCCTGTGTCAGCTCTTTAATGCATGTGTCCAACGTTGAAGGACTCGACCACGAACATCTGACATGTGGTTGTAGTCGTGTTAAGCGTCATAAAGATGGGAATTCTTCTGGCGGGTTTGCTAATCCAAATAAGTACAAAACAGATTCAATAGCGGCTTCTTGTCAGCGGGGCGGTTGTTTAAGTGTTTGTTCATAGGCGGGAATGCCCCAACGAACACTGTTTTTTTATCCCTAAAACATCTTAGTCAGCAGCTCCAGCACAATGCTGCGCCGCGTCTCTCTTTGAAGAAAACAACACGGAACATTTAGGTTTCTCGAATTTGGTAGGAGCTACCTGTACAACCACCCCCTCACCCTCCCTGCTGGCCTCCATCCTGAGGTGAGGGTGGGGCCTCTCATTTGTTCATTTGTGAACGCTTCAGGGCCCCAGCTCTTGGCACCTGAGTGTCAACACCTTGTCGGGAAGGGGGGGGGGGGTAACCTGGCGAAGGCGGCTGCCGCGGCCTGGGCAGGAAGTACAGGCGCCCGGAGCCTGGCGGTGCGGCGTGTAAATACGCTGTCAGCCCGCTCTCCAGCTGAGTGGCATGAGCAGCCGATTAGCCGCGCTCTCACCGGTGTTTATGCATAATCTCACAGTTCCACTGTGCTCTCTCTCTCTCTCTCTCTCCGACGCCGCTCCAGACTCGCGTTACCTAACTTGTTCAATCTCCACCTAGTACTGTACAACCTCGCTCCTAGCGTAAGCTCCGCCTCGTCATAGCGCTCTGACGCGACCCGGCCAAGCCTGCACAATGAATACGCAAATGTTACCAAATGAGTTCTTTTTTTTGAAGGTGCTTTTTGATTGTTAGGCCTATCTCTGTGTTATGTTGTTATCTTTGTTTTAATTTTTATTTCTTTATTTTTTAGGCATTTTCTTTCTCTTTGGCTATCTTTTTTCTCTTTCTCTCTCTCTCTCCCCCTTGTCTTTGTCTTCCTCTCTATTTTTCCTGTCTCTGTCTCTCATTCTGTCCCTCACTCTCTTCACTCTCTCACTCACTCATTGCTCTTTTAATCCATCTCAATAGGCCCAGTGGTCACGGGGCTGTACAGGGCCGGTGGTGGGGCTGGTTAAAGGCAGAGCGTTTACGTAGCGTAGCCTTGGAGAGCGTGCTCCATTCGTCAGGCGTCTGGGTCGATGGGGCGTCTCTCTGGGATCGATGGCACGCCTCTACCATCTCTCGCTCTCAGCCAGCTATGCTTCTATAGCCACCTCCCCGCTAGGACTGTACCACACACACACACACACACTCACACGCACACACACACACACACACACCTACACACACACACACACACACACACACGCACACTCATTGCCTCCCCACCAATTTGTCTGTGCATGTCAGATCACAATAATTAAGCATTATTGATCTCAGATTCAATTAAGTTCATTAACGCAGGTCATGGGAGAGGCAAGTGGAGAGAGAGAGGGTATAGGATCCCATCAGAGCAGGATCTGCTGGGGAGGGGAGGGACCGGCTACGGCGCTATTATCTCATATTCTCCCCTACCACACACACACACAGGGAGGATGTCAGCTTTAGGCTACAAACCGTTTTTCCCTCTAATGATATCACATACAGTAGCAGATCCTGCCATATTAGAGCCTGCTACCTCACATTATGAATGTGAGACGTGATGCTATTTATAGTAGGATTCATTACCTACAGCTAAGCCTCCTCCTTCCCTCCTCACCTCTATGTCGACGCCTTACAGACACGCAGGGAACCTGTAGCTTATAGGCTTTTCAGATGTTCACTTAGTGGAAAACAAAGTGGACAAACAACGTGTTTTTTATTGGACTCTCGTGATGTTCTCTGCCATTTTTTTTTTTTGCAGTAGGAAATGTTTCCCATGGCGCTGGCCTCGGAAAAAGAGACAGCCTCTAACAAAGTCTCTCTCATCTCGAAGCCATGAAATTCATCCCGTGGTCTGACTGGTACTGTCCTTCAAATCAGAGAATGATACTGTTCTATTTGTGAAACTGATGAAGGCATGTGACTACAGACCTCACAGAGAGAGAGACACACACACACACACACACACACACACACACACACACACTACACAAGTCCTAATTCACACTCTCTGCGAAATACTAATGAGCGTCGCTGCAAATAAGATTACTCCCTTTACAACCGATGAATGCGTTCATACCAGCCGTCCGTAACAAAAGAGTTGCGAGTGTCTGCGGCTCTACGGCTCTGCAGCGGCATCAGATGCTTTGTTTCTATTTCTGACGCACCCAATAATATCTCATTGGTCCACATAATTTTCAGTTTCATGCCGTCTGTCGCTCAACAAGTCTTTCCTGTCAAACCAAAACAATTGGTATACATTTCTTCACAAGAATCCTTTCATCGAAATGTTCTAAAAGACACCACGTGGCAGGCCAGAATTCTAAATGTTGCAGATACTGTATGCTCTTCCAATTTATTTGGATAATTCTGTAGGCTTGCGTCAGTGTGTAGCCGTTAGCAGTTGAACTTGCCTAGGAGACATGACTGAATGGATCTGAAGTTAGATAGCAACTAAAGCAGGAAGAGAGAGCTCCCTCCCTTCCGATTGGTTCTCGTTTGTTTTTAGATTTTATTGCTGCGATGCCCGACAATCATGTCTGAACAGTGAACGCTGCGCCTCTGCTGCTTTTCTGAGCTGCTCACTCGCATCGTGAGATGTTTGAATGAGGACTAACACACAGACAAACACACACACACACACACATACACACACACACACACATACACGCACGGACGCACATACAGACACACACACACATACACACACACACACACATACACACACACACACACACACACACACACACACACACACACACACACACACACACACACACACACACACACACACACACACACAGACACACACAGAGAGAGAGAGAGTCCTACATTCCACAGATGTACTCATAAACAGATCTGTAAACACACAGTAATAGATTGCCTGTGTGGATGATTTGCCTGTGAAGTGATTATGTAATGATGATGAACTGTTTCCTGACAGTTCTTCTTTTTTTTTTCTAGAGTGAATTTTCAAAGTTACAGTGTAGTCAGGCAATATTTTCCTTTTATGGAAATGTTTCTTCATAATACTTGTTTAAATACATTTGCTATTGAGCTACAACAGCAAGTCATGTTGATCAAACACGAGTTGATCATTTAGATTTCACTCCCAGTTGGGAGTTTAGAATCGAAATACAGAAATGAAAGTTGTTTGTCAATAGCCCCTTCTGGTGATGTGAAGTCTGGGTCAAGCTCAGTATTTAAATTTGATTAGATTCTTATATAAAACATCATTTTATTATTCTGAAACAGGGCTACATTATAGGTTTAATCCTGGATTGTCTAGATATGGAACAACTATTGGATACAGATGAATTAGGCTAGCTACAGTATCTCCACACGTAAAATAATCTCCCAGCCTTCCCTGGGTCCCCATCCCCAAAGCACGCTTCCCTCCTCCATTTCAAAGAGGCGCTCTCAATGGGTCTGCTCTCTTAATATCCTACACAAAATGAGATCAAACTCCTCTTCTTCTCTGCTGCCAATTAATTTCTGAGGTTATTTTCACTCTCTCTCTCTCCCTCCTTCCCCACCCCAGCCCGTTTTCTAATTAAAAGAGCACCTGTGTGGCGCGTTTGGCCTGGCCTGCACCAGTGGCCAGAGAGGGCCCAGGGCTGCTAACTCAATATTGGAACACACATCCACGGTCACTTTAGGGGCCCAGCGGCCTGGCCCGGGTCCAGAGGACTGTGGGATGCTCCCTGTGTGGCCAGCTCAGTTTTGAGGGCTTTCCAAGACCTTCCTCCTCCTCTGTCTCCCGCCCTGTCTCTCTCCACACACACACACACACACACACACACACACACACACACACACACACACACACACACACACACACACACACACACACACACATACACACACACATACACACACACCCCCCACACACACTTTCCTCCCTCCCTCCTACTTCCACATGTATTCCCATATTTCTTTCTGTGTACTCTCTAAACATTGAGATTAGGTAATACTATTGCATATGTTCTTGTGTTTTCCCCCATAGCCTAATATAACAGGCACAAACCAGACATTCACAAACAAGGAACACTCTCTCTCTCTCTCCCTAAAATCTCTCTCACCATGTTGGTATTGGTCTTGCCAAGTTCAGGTCAAGGTTAGTGCTTTTCATTGGGCCTGTTTGTTCAAAATGGTTTGCTACAGAGATATCTCTCTTTTCTGTTTTGTTTGGGCTTTGTATTTTCAGTGACACGTTTTAATTAGGCTACATAAAACCATCCGAGTAATTATGTTTCAGGTTGACTCTACATTTACATTTGATGTGGTAGCATGGTTTTACTCTGAATTTATAGGCTCTCTCCCACCCTTATGTCTCTCTTTTTTCAGTGAGTGGTTTAATTACGTATAACAGCTTTCAGTCGAGGTTGTATTTTGAGGAAGGAGATTTCACTTGGGTGTTTGGCCTTGATGTGAGCGCTGTTCTGACTGCTTCCTGAGCGAAGGCATTGTTCTCTTAAACAGCTGTCGTTTTGGCTGATTCAGAACAGATGGCAGTCTGCATGCACATGTGTGTGCGTATGTGTGCGTGTGTGCGTGCGTGTGTGTGTGTGTACTGTATGATCAGGGTGGGCTGTTGAGTTATGTGTGATATTGAATTACATATTTAGATATCCAGCCCTTTGTTGTGGTTTCAGTTGTGTTTTTCTCGAAGCTGAGCTTGGCTCAATCTTAATAAAACGGCAGGTCTCTAAAACGCGTAATATCATATTGAAATGTGCACTGGATGTGCTTACGGCACAGATGCGATCATGGGTTCGTACAAGGTCCTTTAAGTGCTCAAAGTACTTGAATTTGACTTGCTCGTGTCTGTCAGAACCCTGAATCCAGTTGATAGTAATTCACTATGTTAAATATCATGTGATAAGATTCCATATTGATGTGTTCTGACTGTGAGATTGAAAACGAAAGGAGTCTTGTTCACTCGATTCAGCACAGAGACTGCCTAGAGGCACAGCGTTTTTTCTTTTCCACCGCAGAGCTACGACCCAGAGCTTAGTGTCTAAGTGCATCTGTTTATCCCCTGGCATCGCGTCACACTGCCAAAAGCAACAAAATGAGCGGCCCGACAATGACAGAGACTTTCCCTGTGTCTATGTGCTGATGCAGTGCTCACACCTTCACCACCGCTCAGAGATACAAGTCTGCAGTAAATACCGCTGAAGCGTGTTGTGTGACATGGCTGGCAGATCCTGTAGGTACTCTAGCTACCCAATCTCATATTTGCCATATGCAAGTCTACCTTTTCAATAGGCTGTCAAGGCTCTCAGAATAATAAGTTGTAGATACTTTATGTTTATTCAACTTTTGCAGCTTTCTTTCTCTTTTTGTTTCTGGAAGGAATAGTAAGGTCATATATAAGAGATTGTGGGTAGTTAATGGGTAGTTAACCCTTTTTTTGGCAGGACTATATTGTCTCTTACGGTGATGATGTTTAAATCATTCGTTTGTATGACCTTAAACAGTAGTTAATTATGTTTGAATGTGTGTACCGTCAGACCCGGCTCAGTGTTTTCCAAGGTTTGCATACCTTGGCCAAATGACTGATGCACAGCTACAATGAGGAATGCTAGGAATTAGCCTAATGTTTTTTGCACTCTCCGCTTGTGTTACAGCTCACTGTGTTATAGCACACTGTTTTCAGATAGCCTTAATCATAAAAAGATTAGAGTAGATACAGTAGAAAGAAAGGTTTTGGTTTTTATATAGCCATCTCACTGCTATCCACATTATTGTATATTGTTTTAAACAGGAGGGATTTGAACTAAACTGAAAATAAACTGTAATAACTCTAAACTTTCTAATCTCTCGTAATTGAAGCAAATGGGTTTTGTGCGGTGAGATTTGTAGTTGGAAACGTACATACATTGATTTTTATTTACGAGGAGGCAAGCTTGTGCCGTGTAATGAGTGAGAATACATGCTTAATTTAAATGGTGAGTGTGTCTGTTAGGAAATGCATTAGAGTCTGGAGAAGAAGCGAAAGACATATTAATTGACAGACAGGAACTGCTGTCTCGGAGGTTGATACAAGTAATTTATTACTTCAGAAACGAATGCCACCTCCAGAATGTGCTTCATTAATTTCAAATTTAGTTTTAATTTCAAGCTGTTGCCCCTTGAGAGGAATAAGGTGGCAAGTTCTGTTTGAAGAGATTTTCTTTTCCCTCTCCCTCTTCTCTGTCCCTGTCTTTCTCTCATTCTCTGCAGTAAAGAACAAAGGGGCGGTGGTTGGGGGCTGCAACTTTATTCCAATTTGAAAACAATGTAAATGCAAGAGGGAAGTTGAAATGGAATTACAGCAACAGTTTATGATATGAAGCATTATGTCTGTGATTGCTTTGTCTCTGTGAAATGGAAGAAAATTCCAATACCGTGTATTTCTATAAGCTGTCTGTTTTTCAAGGCATTGCAAGAATGCAGAATTGGACATCTTCTTCAGTTGTGGTAATAACTCTCTCTCTCTCTCTCTCTCTCTCTCTCTGTGCTCCAGCGTATGTGCCTGAAGATCTGAAGGAGGCTGCCCTGCTAGATGAGGACCTGGAGGGAGATGACTCCACCGCTGAGGAGGAGCCGGCGGTCAAGCACATGTGCCAGGACAAGGACTTCCTTCTCAAAGACCAGCCTGGGTTCCACGACTCCCCTGTGGCCGACTTCTCCGGCCACGAAATGGACAGCGAGTCTCACCTAAGCGAGTCCAGCGACCGCATGTCAGACTTTGAGAGTGCCTCCATCAAAAACGAGGAGGAGGTGACCCTCAAGGAGCCCCTGGCCTCCTTGTCATCGTCCTCCATCATGATGGCCGCTACCACAGCCACTGCCAACGAGAACGCCATCGCCGCCACCACCGGGCCAGACAGCCTGGAGCAGATGAAGGCCATTTATACCAGCTTCCTGACCAACTCCTACTGGTCCTCCCTGAACCTCAACCTCACCCAGCCGCCCGTTGCCGAGAAGCCGCCGCGCAGCCACAGCAGCAGTAGCAGCAGCAGTAGCACTAGCAGCAGCTGCGGGGGCAACGGGGGCAACGGGTACGACTGGCATCAGTCGGCCGTGGCCAAGACACTCCAGCAGGTCTCTCAGAACCAGAACCGGCTCATTCACCCGGCCGCAGAGACCAACCTCTTCAGCACCGTGCAGCTCTACCGCCAGAGCACCAAGCTCTACGGCTCCATCTTCACTGGCGCCAGCAAGTTCCGTTGCAAGGACTGTAGCAGCGCCTACGACACCCTGGTGGAGCTGACGGTACACATGAATGAGACCGGCCACTACCGCGACGACAACCATGAGACCGACAGCGACGGCACCAAACGCTGGTCCAAGCCCCGCAAACGCTCCCTCCTGGAGATGGAGGGGAAAGAAGATGCTCAGAAAGTCCTGAAGTGCATGTACTGCGGCCACTCCTTTGAGTCTCTACAAGACCTCAGTGTCCACATGATAAAGACGAAACACTACCAGAAAGTGCCTCTGAAGGAGCCAGTGACTCCTGTGGCAGCAAAGATCATCTCCTCGGCCCGGAAGAGAGCCCCCATCGAGCTAGACCTTCCCAGTTCCCCAGACTCCAATGGCGGCACCCCCAAACCCAATGACCCCAACAACCACCTTCACAAGACGTCCAACCCCTACATCACGCCTAACAACCGCTACGGCCACCAGAACGGAGCCAGCTATGCATGGCAGTTTGAGTCCCGGAAGTCCCAGATCCTGAAATGCATGGAGTGTGGCAGCTCCCACGATACTCTGCAGGAGCTTACGGCACACATGATGGTGACTGGACACTTCATCAAAGTCACCAACTCTGCCATAAAGAAGGGCAAGCCCATCATGGAGTCTCCCCCAACACCCATCCCCACCACCATCTCTGCAACCGAGGAGAAGTTTCAGTCAGTGCCACTGGCTGCCACAGCGTTCTCCCCCCCTCCTCCTCCTGTACCTCCTCCATCGAGTATCTCCCCTGTCATGGCTGTTGAGATAAAGAAGGAGGAGAAGGAGGAGGAGTGTACAAAGGAAACCACTAACCACAGCAAAGAGAAGAAGACGGGAGAAGATGAGGCAGAGGAGAAATTTGATATCTCCTCAAAGTATTCCTACTTGACTGAAGAGGATCTGGAGGAGAGCCCTAAGGGAGGGTTCGACATCCTTAAGTCCCTGGAGAACACAGTGACTTCAGCCATCAACAAAGCCCAGAATGGGGCTCCCAGCTGGGGGGGCTATCCCAGCATCCACGCCGCCTACCAGCTACCAAACATCATGAAGCTCTCCCTTGGCAACTCAGGGAAGAGCTCAGCTCTGAAGTACATGTTTCCTGGAGCGGATATTCTGTCCCCGGGCAAGAACCAACCTCTGATTTCCCCGCCCACCCGCCAGACCTCGCCTCACCCCAAAAATAACTTCCATGCCATGGAGGAGTTGGTGAAGAAGGTGACAGAGAAAGTCGCCAGGGTGGAGGAGAAGATGCGGGATACACCCAGCGTGAGAGTGTCCCCACTGAGGCGCACCACACCCTCCCCCTGTAGCAGTGAGGCTGGGGATTCAGCCAGGGGGGAATCCCCCAAAGAGAGGAGAGGAGCTAAAACCCCAGAGAGTATTGGTGGGGGAAGCCACAAAGACTCTAACGGTGACACCAATATGAAGGAGACACTTGAGAATGGGAGAGATTCTGCTGTGAAATCCCCTATCTCAGCCCTCTGTGGCAGCACAGCGATCATAACAGACCATCCGCCAGAGCAGCCCTTCGTCAACCCTCTAAGTGCGCTTCAATCTGTGATGAACGTCCACTTGGGCAAGGCAGCCAAGCCCGCTCTGCCGTCCCTGGACCCCATGAGCATGCTCTTCAAGATGAGCAACAGTCTAGCAGAGAAAGCCGCTGTCGCCGCTTCAACACCGGCTCAGACCAAAAAGAATAACGAGCACTTGGACCGCTACTTCTACCACGTCAACAACGACCAGCCCATAGATCTGACCAAAGGCAAGAATGAGAAGAGTAGCTCTCTGGGATCGGCTGCCCTCTCGTCATCCACGTCAACGCCGTCCTCTGTCTCCCCCTCCTCGACAGTGACCATGGCAAAGGCTTCGTCCGCTGTGGCATCGTTCATGTCCAACTCCCCACTTCGTGAAAACGCCCTGTCCGACATCTCAGATATGCTGAGAAACCTCACAGAGAGTCAAGCCTCCAAGTCCTCCACTCCCACCAGCCTGTCAGAACGATCTGACATAGATGGGTGCATCCTAGAGGATTCTGACGAGATCTCCCCGGCCCAGAAACGCAAAGGCCGACAATCCAACTGGAACCCCCAACACCTGCTCATCCTTCAGGCCCAGTTCGCCACCAGTCTCCGGCTGACGGGTGATGGGAAGTACGTCATGTCAGACCTGAGCCCCCAGGAGAGGATGCACATCTCACGGTTCACTGGCCTCTCCATGACCACCATCAGCCACTGGTTGGCCAACGTTAAGTACCAGCTGAGGAGAACCGGCGGGACCAAGTTCCTCAAGAACCTGGACTCGGGCCATCCAGTGTTCTTCTGCAGCGACTGTGCTTCTCAGATCCGATCCCCGTCCACTTACGTCAGCCACTTGGAATCTCACCTGGGCTTCCGGCTTAGAGACCTGGCCAAACTGTCTGGAGACCAACTTGTCAGCCAGATCTCACGTCACACCAAAGGCCTGTCCGAAAAACTGCTCTCCAACCACCCCCATTCCCTCTCCCACACTCACACCTTGTCGCCCTCTCCGGACGAGGACGGTACCAGCAGCACGTACCAGTGCAAGCTCTGCAACCGGACTTTTGCAAGCAAGCACGCGGTCAAGCTCCATCTGAGCAAGACTCATGGGAAATCCCCGGAGGACCACCTTATGTATGTGTGTGAGCTAGAGAAACAGTAGCACTAGCTGTGGACACATGCTGCACTCTCTCTCACTTTCTCTCTCTCTCTCTCTCTCTCTCTCTCTCTCTCTCTCTCTCTCTCTCTCTCTCTCTCTCTCTCTTTGTCTCTCTTAAGCCTTTCACAGACATTTCTTTCAAAAAAGGACTAAAGATATTAAGTGATGAAACTGCACAAAGATGCCATACAACTACTGTTTAGTTTCGGCACATGTTTTTTTTTATTTTCTCTTTGGTAGACTCATTCTGGCCCAAGAAGCTTTTGTTTATTTGTGTTTAATGCTCTCCTTTTGAAAAAGCAGTACTTTTCAAATTGTGCAGTGTTGAAGAAAGAGGTGCTTTTATCAGAGATAAAACATATGAAGGTTTTAAAAAAATATTTAAAAATGAAGTGGTATGTATTTGAAAAGTTGTGTAAATTGGATTTGGTTTCTTTATATTTTGGCATCCCTGAGGTGTGATAAGCTGCATGCATAAATGAAACAGTTTAGTTAAACATTTGGTAACTAAATCTGGTGCACTTTTCTTTTTTTCCCTCTCTGTCCCTCTCGCGCTCTCTTTTTGTTATTGTGATCTTTGTGTGCTGGTGTCAGCATCTGAAATTTAACCCTCTGAGTACGGCCAAGCACTTCTACACCTAATATCCAAAACCCCTATCAAAACGAAATATTTGAGATCGGAATTGATCAGGCTATTGTGTGGTTTGCAAGACGCACAATGAGAGTAACTTTGTCCATGTCCAACATTCAGTCTCTAAACATGCATTGTATGTGATGCAACAATTTAAATCTGAAGTCTTTTACTTTGTTTAATCAGGGGCCTTTAGGAATTCAGGTCTGTGTAAAAATGTATATAAAAACATATAAACTAGTTCCTGTCTAAATTATGCATCATTTTTATATTTTTAATTTAAGAGGAGTATGACTATCTACTGGTGCACAATATATGAAGACATTAATGAAATTGTTTTGCACAATAGTTTTATAAATATATTATTTAATCAAATGATATGAAAATAAGAGGGAAAAAATGACATAAATCTTTTATTTCCACCTCGTGCTCAAAGGGTTAAACCTCTAGTACAAGACAGTACATGTGCCGCTATTTGAACATTAAAAGATGAAAGGTTGTACAAAAGATGTTACTTTATGAAGTAATGAAGAATTTCACATGTAACCTCTTATTTATAAGCACTCTTGGTTGTTGTTTCATATCGTAGAATGCCTTTTTGATTGGTCTTTTTTTGTTCTGTCTAATTACTCTCCCATAATTCCGCACTGCAGCTTTATCTCTTTGGGATATGAAAGGTAACCATGGTTACCCAACCTCTTGATTGACAGTTCTGCTACATTTTTGGGCAGTTCATTTGCTGAAATAACTGACAGCTGCCAGTGTACGGAAATCTTATGTGTAAAATATTGGCATGTAAACAGCACAGACACTGTTATGCATTCTGTGCCGTGTTTTTTTGGTTGTTGTTGTTGACAATGAAGCACCCATTATA
>NC_137689.1:10443878-10458670 GCF_963989245.1 Nansenia antarctica
TCCAAAGACCCATCCCACCCTGGGTACGAACACTTTGCTCGGCTGCCCTCGAACAGGCGGTACAGGACCATGTTCGCAAGGACAAACAGACTGAAGCTCAGCTTCTACCCCAGGGCCATCCAGGCCCTGAACACAGCAAAGACCTAGGTTCTGGGCCCTGGACAGTCTGGACGGATTGATGGCAGCTGCTGGATTGAAAATCAGGTGTAGTGCTGAGGCACAAATGTGTACATTTCAAGCCTGCAAACTGCGACACTTTAAATGAATGTGCAATAACACTATTGTGCAATATGACAACCCTAGGGTACATAAGGTTGCAGAGAATAGGAAATGTTAGAATAGGTATAGCATAGCATAGAGTACAGCACAGTGTTTTATTTGTACAGTATAGTATAGTGGATAGTGTACATAGCCTTTATTTATGTAAACCAGCTCCTTTCCCTTCTTGTTTTTTTTTCTTTTTTTTTCTTTCCTAGCACCAGGGGAGCCACCCCTCCCAAATTTCGTTGTTTGGTACCTGTACTATATCAATGACAATAAAGACCATTCATTCAACTGACGACAGCGCATGCTAACCCTGGACCTAGCAGGGTTCGACAGTGCGACTGTTTTGGTCGCATTTGCGAGTGAATATATTTCTGTGCGACTTGGAAATACATTCAATTTGGTGCGACCAAAAAAATAAAGTTTTTTTTTTTTTTTTTTTTTTTTTTCTAACACCAGGGGAGCCACCCCTCCTAAATTTCGTTGTTTGGTACCTGTACTATAGCAATGACAATAAAGACCATTCATTCATTCATTCATTCATTCATTCATTCATTCATTCATACTGTGAGAGCCTCTGTGTCCCTGAGTAAGAGATCATGGGGATCATGTCCCTCATGATCACAAGTGACCATAGGAGATAAATCACTGAACTTGTCAACATATTAACTTCGGGACCTGCAGCCAAAGACAATCACAGAAGCCAGGTAGGCTTACCTGTGTATGCTGCATATTAATGGCTGCTATACGGTTTGCATATTCACTGCTGTTTGGCTGATTGATTACTGAGTTGGTTTTGGAGTGCTGGCATTAACCTGGTTGGGCAGACTCGGGGCTGGGTTGTCTAGATGCTGTCAAATAAGGAATCTCCGCTTTGTCTCTTTGATTGATTGATTGAGTTTATTCATGGTTCGACAGTAAGCAGTAATCCAAGGGATGACATGTGAAAGTGTGAACACCTATTTCCAACATGGTCCTTTGATATTAACATACAAAGTCTATCTCCGTTTAGAATGATAAGGTTCTATCTCCGTTTAGAATGATAAGGTTCTATCTCCGTTTAGAATGAGAAGGTTCTATCTCCGTTTAGAATGAGAAGGTTCTATCTCCGTTTAGAATGAGAAGGTTCTATCTCCGTTTAGAATGAGAAGGTTCTATCTATCTCCGTTTAGAATGATAAGGTTCTATCTCCGTTTAGAATGAGAAGGTTCTATCTCCGTTTAGAATGATAAGGTTCTATCTCCGTTTAGAATGATAAGGTTCTATCTCCGTTTAGAATGATAAGGTTCTATCTCCGTTTAGAATGAGAAGGTTCTATCTCCGTTTAGAATGAGAAGGTTCTATCTCCGTTTAGAATGATAAGGTTCTGTTTAGAATGATAAGGTTCTATCTCCGTTTAGAATGATAAGGTTCTATCTCCGTTTAGAATGAGAAGGTTCTATCTCCGTTTAGAATGATAAGGTTCTATCTCCGTTTAGAATGAGAAGGTTCTATCTCCGTTTAGAATGATAAGGTTCTATCTCCGTTTAGAATGATAAGGTTCTATCTCCGTTTAGAATGAGAAGGTTCTATCTCCGTTTAGAATGATAAGGTTCTATCTCCGTTTAGAATGATAAGGTTCTATCTCCGTTTAGAATGAGAAGGTTCTATCTCCGTTTAGAATGATAAGGTTCTATCTCCGTTTAGAATGATAAGGTTCTATCTCCGTTTAGAATGATAAGGTTCTATCTCCGTTTAGAATGATACGGTTCTATCTCCGTTTAGAATGATAAGGTTCTATCTCCGCTTAGGGCAGTTCAGAGATATTGAGCGTCAAAGTTTTTACATTCCATTATGTTCTGTGAGATGGAACCTTTGTATTTTATGAATTACTAACTCAAAAATGTAAACATTTAAAAATAACACCACACAGGCATTAATAAACACCTACAGTGTCAAGAGCCGGTTATGATAATTCTGATATGTTATGATTATGATAATTTGTTGTCGTCATACGAAAATTGCGCAATTTTCATTGTGCTACTGAAATTCTTGGTGTGCTACTAAATTTTTTGACATGGTAGCACAGTGCTACCTGGGGAAAAGGTAAGCGTCAAACCCTGACCTAGCCTATAGAAACAATACTGAGAACGTGCTTGACTTGTTTTTCTTGGCTCTTGTGGCTCTAGCTCCAATCAGATATAAATACTATTACTGGGACATCTCCATGTAGTTCTCTAGTAATCACTTGATCTACCCACCCGTCACCGTTGAACCTTTTATGACTTAATCTACCACACAACATACAGTACATGCATGGACAAGAAATGTGTGTTCTGTTTTGTGACGTGCGTGGGGCGCACTAATGAGTGATGGTCCAACCACCCTAACTGTATTACTGTACATCTGTGTTCATGTTCATGTGTTTTGTTAGGGTGGTATTTTTTTTAAATATAACTCTGTAAAGCTCCAGTGAATATCCACATTGAATAAAGGTTAGTAAGCTTACAGGGAGTAAGCTCCTGGTATGATAGACATCTGTCAAAGACATACACATTGTACAACACCACATACAAATACTTTGGGGAAATAACTTGACATGATTCCACGTCTGGTTGAGTAAATATAAATTATTAAATTGATGTGGAAAAAGTTGTAATTCAGAGAACTTCTCAACATTTAGCCTACTGAGCAGTTGACTTGAAGAAAACTCCAAAATGCATCTCAAGAATTGTTTTCTTCTTCAGTTGGTATTATAACATACTTTGAGAACTGAAAGGATTTTATTTTTTTACAGTGCACTCCTAGAAAGAAGTAGTTTTTGATTTTCTTCCGCGTTCCTTTTAGAACCCTTTTCATAAAGGGTTTAACAAGGAACCTAAAAGGGTCAACATATAGAGCACATGTAATTTATTAATAATCGAAAGGCATCTCAACCAAGGTTAATATGACATACAGTACATGACAAAATAGCAGATGGGTGTTAGTAGAACCATTTACTGAGCAGTTGATTTGACTGAGTTTTTAGTTGATTCAATGCATTATCTGATTCAAATTGAGTGAGCAAAACTTATGTTGAATAGACGTTAAATGAAGTTAACACAACTAATGATCGTAAGTGGACTTAACATCCTCCCTAATAATAATATAACCCCATGCAGTGGACTTGGATACAATTCGAAGAGCCAGCCACCAGAGACAGAAAGGCCAACATCGGTGAGTAGGACACTCCTGACAGTAACAACATGTTTGTATGTGTAACGATGGTCAATCAGCCAAAGGATGGACAGGCAACAACTTCTTTCAATCAATTTATTCACTGCGTGGAAGACATACAAAAACATAACTTGTCTTCTTGGTGTCTGCAATTCTTTTAAACCTCTTTCAGATGGTATCCTATTCCAGCACTACCATTCTTTGTATTTTTCATATCAGGATAATTTGTTTACAGAAAGAATAAAAATGTCCTTCAAACATTACAAACACATATGTGGAGCAACATACCTGAGTAGAAGACATACAAAACAGAAGTTATCTTCCTGGTGTCAAAGTCAAAGTCAAAGTCAATTGTGTTTGTCACGTGCATATCGTACAGGTACAATGTACAGTGAAATGTTACTGCCGGCTGCTAAGAAGTGCTACAAGAGTAATAAGGTGGAATACAAAAATTCAATTTACAAATTACAAATCAATATATACCGTTTTATAAATATATATAATATACTATTAATATAAATTAAAATAAATATAAGGTGCTGTAGTTAGTCCATATTGTGGGGGGCGAGGGGGGCATCCTGCTGAGGATCAGTTGCCTGGCTGTGGCCTAGGTGGTGTCATTCAGGTCACGGATGGCCTGGGGGAAGAAGCTGTTCTTGAGTCTCTCCGTGTTCGCCATGTGAGAGCGGTACCTTTTCCCTGACCGCAGCAGAGAGAACAGTCCATTATCAGGGTGGCTTGGGTCCTTCAGGATTCTCTTGGCCTTGGTCTTGCACCGCCTGGTGTAGATCTCCTGAAGGCGAGGGAGTGGTCCCCCTGTGGTGCGTTCGGCTGCCCGTACCACTCTCTGAAGGGCCTTGCGGTCCTGCATGGTGCTGTTCCCATGGTGTCTGCAATTCTTGCGTAATTCCTGCGTATGCAAAATAAAATACATTATACAACAGTTAGTTCCGACCAAGTAATTTGATTGGACAAGAGGCATTCCATGAGTGCTGATATACAGTATAACAGCACTGGGACTTTTAACTATATGTATCACTCCGCCGCACAGATGTTCTACTAAATGACCGTTAATTAGACTTCATGTTTGTGTTCAGGTTACTAGGCAACAGTCCATTTGAAGTTCAGTTGCAGAACTACTTTTTATTATTATTTTTATGATTAAATAAACAAACAAATCATAATCTGTTGTCGCTTATTATAGGGCTGCGGCCTCGTACCTACGAGCGAATCACAGCCGTGCTGATATTCAGTACAACACACTCCCTCTCGTGTGATATTCAGTATAACACACTCCCTCTCGTGTGATATTCAGTATAACACACTCCCTCTCGTGTGATATTCAGTATAACACACTCCCTCTCGTGTGATATTGAGTACAACACACTCCCTCTCGTGTGATATTGCTTAAATATTATGTTGACGTTGTCTGAGCTAGAAACCAAAACGCGGGAACTGGAATGTGAAACATTGCTAGCCAGTAGGCTATAATTAAAAATGTTCATAAACGTATAATGAGTGGATAAAACTATATAGAAATCATTACAATACATGTCAAAACAAATAGCATAATAATACATCAACCATTTTAAACTTAAATTACAGGGTTCTCCACACAAATAGTAAAAGACTAGGAGCATTTTACACAGTGCACATACTTCTTTCAGATGGTATCCTATTTTAGCGCTACCATTGGGTACGGCAACGCCACAGGGACAAAATAACACGCAGTTAACCTGCAGTACACCACAACTCCAAAGGGGGCTCCACAACAACTAATACTGGCTAGGGCTGCTCTAACACAGCAACACTATAATGCATTTTATTTGTATTGCACTTTTAATTCAAAAATAATCTCAGAGTGCTACAGAGAGAAAAATAGAAAAATAAAAACGACAACCATAAAAACACAAGTTAAAACAAAACAACCTAAAAACATAATAAGTTAAAAACAAAACAACCTAAAAACATACACAAAAAACATGTTACGCTGTCTGGTAGGACTCTCCATTTGAGAAAATCACTTTTTCCGGACACAACCAGCATTCATAAATGAAATAAGGGATCTCATTCCCTAATCGCTACTGTTAAAAAGGCTTTGGAGGACTGAGTGGTCAAAGCGGCCAATCACTGGCCAGCAGAGGGCGGGCTCTAGGAATTACGAGCGAGAGAAGAATACTGGCAGGTTGAGCAGGAATTACGAGCGGAGAAAGTTGCGAATACATATTAGTTTAGTTAACACATTAGAGTTCAGTTAAGATTGTTACGAATCGTGAGTTGTGCGTCCACGATAAAGTGAGTAATCCTCTGTGTTTCCTCAACATTGAGAGTAGTTCTGTGAGGTAGATAAATGTGTATTAGATGTTGAATGTTTGTCGGTTGGTGAGATTGCGTGATGTTATGATTGGCGCATGCGCACTACTGCCCGTATGCTGTACGTATGCTAGGTGTATGTTTGATGTGTTTAGTAGATGTATATGTATCTGTGTGTATGTATATGTATATATATATTATATGTTATAGGGTAGATAGCATGTGGCATAGGTATATGTGTATATATGTATGTTCAGTGGAGTCTGTGTACTCCTGTTCTTACAGTTGCATTCTGTTGTCTTTGCAGAACCACAAGTTCACGTTTTTCATTAAAGCCTTTAATAGTAACCTGGTCTGGTTATTATCTCCATGCATATAAGGACATCATAGTTCTAACCGGACTACCCACAGTGATTTGAACTATCCACCAGTCAAGTCTGTCTATATTTTTCAGCTACCGATAACAGTGCAGATGGTGGTTCACTCCAGGGTGCACAACAAGGAGCGGAGGGCCATGGAAGAAGCCATCCAGCAGCAGCACAACACCACCACTGGCCTGGATGAGCGCCGTGGCTCCGCCAGTGACCCAGAGTCCCAGTCGATCAGCAGGTCCACCACCCCAGGTTCCTCAAATGTGACGGAGGAGAGTGGCGCCGGAGGAGGCCACTCCCAGACTGGCAGCGTCCAAGATGATAGCCCACACCCCTCCTCACCATCCTCAGGTAAGGCTGAATCATGAATCATGAATGAGAATGATCGCCACAATCACATGCTTCTTGTCATTAGTGACAGGGTCTGGTAAAAAAAGTCCTCAAGTAGGGCAAAGTAATTTTTCTGTGTTTCCAGATTATTAGAGGTCAGATTGTAAGCTTTCAAATGATGCGTCATACATTGACATCTGAAAATAGTTAAAGAAGATATGCTTATTTGAATGTTGGTACCCCTCAAACCAAATACCGGAACAGCTGGCTCTGAATCAAAACACACGCAAAACAGCTGCTAGTAGCTAGCGCTAAAAAGGTACATCACTATGAACATCTAACTGCATGTTTAGCACATCACAACATGCTGATAGAACATCAACATGCTAAAAACACATAATTACACATAATTAGGTGATCACACAGCCCTTGCTTTTGAACACGTCCTAAAACTGAACTTTGTTTACAACAAGCCTTGTATCAATTACCAGTATCCTACAGCAGATGATACAGTGAATCATCAGACATCAGTGAAGTATTTAGTGATCCTAAAACTGGTGTTTGTTATATCGAGTGGGCTCTTCAACACAACAACTTTTGTAATATGCAAAACAATGTAAAGCCCTTTTTTTTTATTACAGTTTTTTGCTAATTTGCGTGACTTGAGGATTGTTGACATGTGGCCCCGTTTTTACCAGACCGTGTCATGTTTTTCAACATGACATTTTTTACAATGCTCTTAACATGTTTTTAGTGAAACTGGATATGATTCGTTACTCTCTTCAAAGCATTCAACACAGTTGGTAACTACAGTAGCCCAACCTGGTACAACATGCTACATGAGTAGTACTGTCCAAGTAAATACCTAGTGAAAAAGTGGGCTGTAAGATAAGGGATGACTGACGGATGTTGTTGTTGATTGTAGTTTTGTACACTTTCTACTGCAGCTGTCCTTGTTTGAGATTTCAGAAGTAATACATAGCTGGCCATTACCGTTACTGGCGCAATTTTAGGGGCACACTATTAAGAAAGAGGATGAATCAGTTTATCAGTGAAGTGGATCTGTAAGTGGCTATCATTCCAACTGATCACAAAGGGCGAGCTCGGCTCTTCTTATGCTTTCTCTTCCCCCATTGACCAATGGGAGGAAGCCGTCCCCTCTCGACCTCAGATGAGGAAATATCTCACAGGGTCAAAGGTCAGACAGCCAAAGCTAGGTGATAAGGGAAAATGCTTAGCACCATTTAAAACGACCCCCTATAATGCTATCCCAGCCCTCTGGAGTGATGTCCATCTCTATCTCTTGCTATGGAGGATGTTCAGGGCTGCACTGGTACACAGGGTCAAACAAGACCCCCCTTCCCTCCCCCAAGGCACTAATAGAAAAGCGGTATTATGAGGTCGAATCCATGACCCCACCGAATCTGTCTTGGAGGTGTCTCAATCTTCATTGCGATTGTGCCAATAACACACTCCGAAATGGAGGAGTCTTTTCACACGTATTGTGGTGTATTGTGATCTTAATCCTGTTAGCTTAACCCATCAAAATATTATAAATTGATTGAAAGGATATTCATGAGTAAAATGTGATTTGGTGTACATATATATATATATATACAGTATATACATCATTGTGCATGTTTTGACATCAGGGAGAAACTATCTGACATTATTGATTGTGTTGAATCAATATATTTCAAATTGACCGTGGGATAAAAACATAACGTGTTCAGCTGATTGTATGTGTGTTGCAGAATCTCACCACATGATGATTCTCAGATTGCAGCAACAAGAAATTACATTTTGCTTCCTTATTCAAAAAAGCTTCATATTGTGATCTACACTCAGTGAACACTTTATTAGGAACATTATGCCCTACTAATACTGGGTAGGGCCTCCCTTTGATTCCAAAACAGCCTCAATTCTTCGTGGCATTGATTCCACAAGATGTTGTAACATTTCTTTGAGATTCTGGTCCATGATCACATGATTGCATCACACAATTCCTGCAGGTTTTTCAGATGCACTTTCAAGCTGTGAATCTCCCGTTCTACCACATCCCAAAGATGTTCTATTGGATTCAGTTCCGGTGACTGGGAAAGCCACTAAAGAACACTGAACTCATTGTCATGTTCATGAAACCAGTTTGAGATTACTTTTGTTTTGTGACATGGTCACATCATGCTGGAAGTAGCCATTAGAAGATGGGTACATTGGGGCCATGAAGGGATGCACATAGGCTATTCAGCAACAATACTCAAATAGGCTGTGGCATTCAAGCGGTGATTGATTGGTATTAACCGGCCCAAAGTGTGTGGCCCAAAGAAAACATTTCCCACACCATTACACCACCTGAATGAACGAGAAGGTTTAAAGGTGTTCCTAATAATGTGTGCAGTGAGTGTAAATATTAAGCTACTTTCCATTGTGATCTGGAATTCAAATATCTTTCATATACAGTCTGATCTAAGAGATGTATTGAAACTAACATGAAAGGGATTCATTCAGCTGGACGTTGTGTGAATTCTGTGATCAGTTTTGACGTGGAGGTTGTCCCACGAGATGGTATGAAACTTTAGGGGTTAAACATGGTGGGCTAGTTCTAGCTTCTCCATCGTTGAGACTCCTCTTTATCTGAGCTCCTGAGATGACACCCGCTCACCGGTCCTCTTAAAGCTCATTATCACTCTTAAATTATTTCCTCCCACAAGCCTGTTAATTAATACACACGTCCAGACTACGTCTGGTCGCACAAATTGATTACAACATCAGACCCAATGTCTGAGTCTGAGGCTGTTCATGGAAACAAAGGAAGAACGATCGTAGGGATGCACAGAGGCTTGGAATCATGTCGAAAAAAACACATTACATATGCCAGAAATGTTGGGCTATAACTGCCTGTGGTTTTTTTCTCTTTTCTTTCATACAATAACATGCTAATGAATTATGTGAGTTAATGTATGCATATCCCAAACAAAGGGACATGGGTAATCAGACATCTTTCCCAACAGATGACTGTTACAGTACTATTGCTCGGGTGCTTTGGCTGGGTAATTTCAGTCTTGGCCTCAATCATCAGCATTAGACGTAATTTCAGTCCTGAAGGGGTTAATTAAGGGCTGAGAGAAAAGCCTAAATTAATTGGCTCATGTCCGAATGAGAAAGAGAGAGAGAGAGAGAGAGAGAGAGAAAGAGAGAGAGAAAAAAGAAGAGAAGAGATCTTGGCGTTTTCATACATTAAGAACAGCTGACAGCAGTTAATTGCCACGAACATAAATAGAATCTTAATAACGAAAAAAATTGAAAATGCATGATAGAAAATACACTAAACTGGGAGGATATAATGGTGAGGAATGCACCTTTTAAATGGGGGTCAGTTTGTAAACCAAGGAGGGGAGGCTGTCTCTGTTTAAAGAGAGAGAGAGAGAGAGAGAGAGAGAGAGAGAGAGAGAGAGAGAGAGAGAGAGAGAGAGAGAGAGAGAGAGAGAGAGAGAGAGATGGAAAGCAGTGAGAGAGAGAGAGAGAGAGATGGAAAGCAGTGAGAGAGAGAGAGAGAGAGATGGAAAGCAGTGAGAGAGAGAGAGAGAGAGAGAGAGAGAGAGAGAGAGAGAGAGAGAGAGAGAGGTGTGCAGGGATGGGGAAGGAACCATCATGGGTATTTTTCCTTCGTTTTTTTTTTTTAAGTGAAGGTGCAGCGACGGCCGTCACGCCTCAGTGGCCATGAAACAGAGTCGGCAGAAAGCTGAAGGAGTGCTCTCCTCCTGAAAGGCTCATCAGGACTTGTCATCGCTCTAATGAATATCATTTAAATTGCTTTGTATATCGGAGTGAGTTTGGATGTCGATTTAATTTGCGCATGTGTTTGAGTTCTTCTGCTTGGCTAGGCGAACGGGAGAGCGCCAGCCTAATGAAAAGCGAGCCAGGGTGACAGCGTGATGAGACTCGACCCGATCAGATGAGTTTGAAAGGAAATTCTGACAAGGCAGAGAATAAAACACACACACACACACACACACACACACACACACAAACTGCATTTCAGGAAGTATCTGCAGAGTGGTTTATGTTATCAAGGCTCCTAGTGCATTGTGGGTGTGAAAGAAGCACTGCACCTGTTCTAATTTGCAGATATCCCCTGTTGTGGGCTGCACTAATGATCGTCAGGGAGCATCCCTGTGCTGGGGATATGTAAAATAAAACCACAAGTCTTTTTTCGCTGGATGAACCATCTCCTGGTTTTAACCATGGCCTTATCAAAATGAAATTACAATATATGCTGATACCGTATTTCAACCCTCCCCTTCCACCTCGTCTCCCTCCCCCATCCCATTCCTGTGTGCGTACTGTACTCGCACTTCTCGCCGTAAGCCGTGAAATATTACAACCTTTCCCAAAGCAAAAGATATAAATCCATATTGAGGAATTGCAAAAACAGCACAAAGCATTTCCAGCCTGGCGGTATCTAGTGAGGCGCTTATGATTTAGCATTGCAGGTGTATCAGGATCCCAGAGAAGCACAGACACAAAGCCTACCCCGGACACCTTTTCACCCCTAGCAGCTATGAATGCACAATTGGTTGTTTTGGTTGCAAATACCCAGGACTCAAAAAATCCAAATAGCAATTAATACAATCAATTAGATGTTCACGCTTGTCATTTGAGGACATGTCACAGATGGTGGAAGGGTACGGTACACTCCGCTCATTATCATCTTTATCACAGTCATGGTCCAGAGAAGGAAGGGCAGGTAAACGAAGCATCGCTGCCTCGTTTTGTCTTTAATGCTAGCTTTAGTGCACTAGCGAACACAGGGGACATAGCAGCTCTATCCCAGTTGCAGCCAACACCTGACTAAATACAACTCAATTGTTGGTCTCTTTTCACACTGATTGTATTATTCCAACTCTGAAAATGTAGCATTCATTTTGTACTTGTTCATTTTCTGTTACTTCTTATGTGTGGCAGTGTTCTCCTACTGTGACCTCAGTCTCGCCATGTATTTTGTTCCATGATTGTTCATCTGTTATTGCAACACAAGGTTCCCAGCAGTGTTACAGTAATACCAGTTTAGGCATGACATGTTATCATTTCCAAGCCCATTAACAGGTGTGTGTTACTAGTTTCCGTATGGGGTGAAACAGCATCGCCCATGAATCCATAGGAGATGCTGTAATTTTGTAGGGCTGTCACTTTGACTCAAACGGAGCACACCTCAATATAATCTCACAGGGCTATATTGCCAGAGACTACTTCCTGGAGAGCAAACATGTTAACATTGTTTGTTTTTGTTTATTTTAGAATGTTTTTCTTCTTTTCTCCCAATACCGTTTTGGAGCTTACTTAATACCTGAAAAGTATATATTATTATTATTATTATAATAGAGTGTTTTTTTAGGATTACCTTTAATAACAATTTTTCCAGTATGATATAACCTGGCAGTTACATAGGTATAGACCCTTGAGTCAAATATGCCACAAATTGTACACTGGAGGAAAAAAACTGTCGAATGAAAAACCCAGCTTGAGTTGGTACAGTTACCACAATCAGTCTGCCTCGGAAAATATCGACAAAGCCCAGGGAGAGGCAGCGTCTCTGACAGGCCACGCAAGTTAAACAGACACACATAATAGGATATTAAACTTTAACTACCCCATATTCATTCCAATCATCTGGGAAAGAAATGGCCCAAACTTCAGGCTCCAAATTTCATTTGTGTCGCTCTGGAAAGGTTGAATTTATGGGGCCTTTTGTTAAAAGGGTATATGCTGAGCTGAAAAGTTCTCCAGGCCTTTCGCCGAGTCTCTCCGTGACATATGTCTTCATTTGTGAAGCCTCAGCTCATGCCAGGGTGGAACTTTTATTGGCAGGGCCTCGTTTCCCCTGGAGGACCGTTAGCTGTTGCACAGGAAATAAAAAAAGAGATGCCAGGATACTTCCTAATGCGGAGGGTGATTTTATTACATTCACTAGACACTGAACTAATTCAGAGAACGTGAAGGATAGGGACTTCAACATGCGACAAAGCCTTGCCATAGGTTCAGAACAGTGTGTGTTAGGCAACTAATATTGTCTTACACATTGACAGTCAGTTTTGATCTACAATTCCAGTACAGGGCACAAAACTGCTGTTAAAGCATTATTTCAGGCAGTCTTGGAGAGACACTGTTCCGTCTTGCACTATTCCTTAAACCAACCTTCTGAAAGGGCATGTAGTTAAAATCTCCAGATTAAAAGCAATAGGGAGGAATCTGAGGAGACGAAATGAAATCTAATTTGAAGAATCTTCGAGAGTCTCGGCAGCTGATCTGCTGATGAGATGAGAGGTTGTCATGACGAGGGGGGTCGGTCGGTCGGTCTGAGAGAGATCTCTCTCCTCTTAACTAACCTGCATCTTGACAAGGCAATCAAGTCCCCCGGAGCGTAATTAAATGATAAGTTCATATTTGAGGGACAATTGTGTGGCGTCGGCGCGGTTGTCACGGCGCTCGGTGGCGTGATGAATACCCTTATTAGCAGCCACAGTGCACCCTGTCAGGGAAGGGCCAATCGGAGGGTGTGTGTGTGCGCGTGTGTGAATGTGTGTGTGTGTGTGTGTGTGTGTGTGTGTGTGTGTGTGTGTGTCTGTGTGGTGGGGTGGGTGGGTTGCCTCCTTAGACAGTGGGCCCCCTGTGATTGCTTAAGATATCCCCACAAAGGGCAGTTAGAGGTAAACAGGACATGCACTCTACCATGTCACATCTACCAACGTGTTCCTGTAAATCAATGAAAGATGATGTAAGCTAGCATCGAACTGTTTGATATGCAAACAGCTTTTCTATGCAAAGTTGGCAGCTTTAGATGCCTGTAAGCGAGTGCCGCACAGGGCCCCAGGTGAATATACAAGCCTCTCATAAGCCCAATTGACACACACCCAATTTGGACATAGGTACAGGGATTGTTAGCGTTGGCTGGACTACTTGCTCAGCGCCTTTCTTCCCATTCAGCTCAGACAAGGATCATCTTTTGTAAAGGTGGATATATATAATACACCAACCAGCCATTGAAAGGTGAGCAAACATTACACTACACCACTCACTACACTAGCCTCTATTCAAAGACGAGGAGAGATAGTTTTTTTTTTTTCTTCCTAATTTCTGTACACAGATTCCCTCCCCTTTTCCTTTCAGCGGCACGTCTTTAAGTCCCCGTCCTCTTTAATCCTGCGTGGTGTGGCACTGTCTCAGCAGGACTCCATTGTGACACCCCACCATTGTGTCTGCGAGGCATAAAGCAGCCTCTGTTGTCTAGCCAGCTTCCTCCTCTAAACACAGCTTGTGTTTTCAATGGATACTTCCCTCTCCTTTAAGAAAATAAACCTGCAACCCTTTGACTGAAGCCCAAACGGTACTGTGAGAAGGATGAGGGAGGAGGCGCGTGGGCGGGGACGTACACAGAGGGGTAAAAAGAGGCAGAGGTTGCACTGATATCATCAGCCAAAGAAAACAAGTCGACCAACAGTGAAAATGAAACAACACATTATGACTCATTCCTCATGATTACATTTCAATGCGTATTTCATATTTGACCACTGGAGCTCATATATATATATACTCTGCTAACTTATGGTTTGGCGGAATGGGTCAGAAAAAGAAACTGTAAGCCATAGAGAAACCTAATATGAAAATGTTCAAATCATACTCCTTCCCTGAAGTCCTGCTGCTAAATGGCTGGCAATAAAGTATGCTCCACTTCATGGTTTCATGTTAATAAATCAGACCGGGGGTGAACCTACTTAAATTAAACCTTTATGTAACTTCTATGTAAAGGTCACTTTCTTTTTCGGAAGGTAATTTAAAGATCAGAAAGTCGCAGTGTTTCCATATAACATTCACCATCTCTGTCACCCAGCAAGCAACGGGAGGTGAAGTGATACTCTTACACTTTTTAATAATTCCTGCGCCATATGCAAAACTCTGATTGCCTTACCTCTGCTCAAAAGCCTGGGATACATCCAACTATATATACTGTACTAAATAATGACGCATTTTCCATCTTTCGCCCTTAGTGCTTGCCATGTTTCACAGAATAATGAGTTATTAAAACTACACATGCAGAGAAGCTCCTGGGTTTCGCGTGATTGGTGTGTTGGTTAATACTGGAGATCGCTACTATCGTTTTCTCATCAGTGTAACTACCGTAATTTCATGGAAATAAATCGTGCAGGTCATGTCGGAGAGTTATAACATCATAGCCTTTTCCATAGTGAAGTTCAACTTCTATGAAAATGGGGGAAAGTAGCAGAGGAGATGTGCTCTGAGCTGGCTGGATGTCTTGAACAC
>NC_137689.1:10458870-10481370 GCF_963989245.1 Nansenia antarctica
GGAGTGAGTTTGGATGTCGATTTAATTTGCGCATGTGTTTGAGTTCTTCTGCTTGGCTAGGCGAACGGGAGAGCGCCAGCCTAATGAAAAGCGAGCCAGGGTGACAGCGTGATGAGACTCGACCCGATCAGATGAGTTTGAAAGGAAATTCTGACAAGGCAGAGAATAAAACACACACACACACACACACACACACACACACACAAACTGCATTTCAGGAAGTATCTGCAGAGTGGTTTATGTTATCAAGGCTCCTAGTGCATTGTGGGTGTGAAAGAAGCACTGCACCTGTTCTAATTTGCAGATATCCCCTGTTGTGGGCTGCACTAATGATCGTCAGGGAGCATCCCTGTGCTGGGGATATGTAAAATAAAACCACAAGTCTTTTTTCGCTGGATGAACCATCTCCTGGTTTTAACCATGGCCTTATCAAAATGAAATTACAATATATGCTGATACCGTATTTCAACCCTCCCCTTCCACCTCGTCTCCCTCCCCCATCCCATTCCTGTGTGCGTACTGTACTCGCACTTCTCGCCGTAAGCCGTGAAATATTACAACCTTTCCCAAAGCAAAAGATATAAATCCATATTGAGGAATTGCAAAAACAGCACAAAGCATTTCCAGCCTGGCGGTATCTAGTGAGGCGCTTATGATTTAGCATTGCAGGTGTATCAGGATCCCAGAGAAGCACAGACACAAAGCCTACCCCGGACACCTTTTCACCCCTAGCAGCTATGAATGCACAATTGGTTGTTTTGGTTGCAAATACCCAGGACTCAAAAAATCCAAATAGCAATTAATACAATCAATTAGATGTTCACGCTTGTCATTTGAGGACATGTCACAGATGGTGGAAGGGTACGGTACACTCCGCTCATTATCATCTTTATCACAGTCATGGTCCAGAGAAGGAAGGGCAGGTAAACGAAGCATCGCTGCCTCGTTTTGTCTTTAATGCTAGCTTTAGTGCACTAGCGAACACAGGGGACATAGCAGCTCTATCCCAGTTGCAGCCAACACCTGACTAAATACAACTCAATTGTTGGTCTCTTTTCACACTGATTGTATTATTCCAACTCTGAAAATGTAGCATTCATTTTGTACTTGTTCATTTTCTGTTACTTCTTATGTGTGGCAGTGTTCTCCTACTGTGACCTCAGTCTCGCCATGTATTTTGTTCCATGATTGTTCATCTGTTATTGCAACACAAGGTTCCCAGCAGTGTTACAGTAATACCAGTTTAGGCATGACATGTTATCATTTCCAAGCCCATTAACAGGTGTGTGTTACTAGTTTCCGTATGGGGTGAAACAGCATCGCCCATGAATCCATAGGAGATGCTGTAATTTTGTAGGGCTGTCACTTTGACTCAAACGGAGCACACCTCAATATAATCTCACAGGGCTATATTGCCAGAGACTACTTCCTGGAGAGCAAACATGTTAACATTGTTTGTTTTTGTTTATTTTAGAATGTTTTTCTTCTTTTCTCCCAATACCGTTTTGGAGCTTACTTAATACCTGAAAAGTATATATTATTATTATTATTATAATAGAGTGTTTTTTTAGGATTACCTTTAATAACAATTTTTCCAGTATGATATAACCTGGCAGTTACATAGGTATAGACCCTTGAGTCAAATATGCCACAAATTGTACACTGGAGGAAAAAAACTGTCGAATGAAAAACCCAGCTTGAGTTGGTACAGTTACCACAATCAGTCTGCCTCGGAAAATATCGACAAAGCCCAGGGAGAGGCAGCGTCTCTGACAGGCCACGCAAGTTAAACAGACACACATAATAGGATATTAAACTTTAACTACCCCATATTCATTCCAATCATCTGGGAAAGAAATGGCCCAAACTTCAGGCTCCAAATTTCATTTGTGTCGCCCTGGAAAGGTTGAATTTATGGGGCCTTTTGTTAAAAGGGTATATGCTGAGCTGAAAAGTTCTCCAGGCCTTTCGCCGAGTCTCTCCGTGACATATGTCTTCATTTGTGAAACCTCAGCTCCTGCCAGGGTGGAACTTTTATTGGCAGGGCCTCGTTTCCCCTGGAGGACCGTTAGCTGTTGCACAGGAAATAAAAAAAGAGATGCCAGGATACTTCCTAATGCGGAGGGTGATTTTATTACATTCACTAGACACTGAACTAATTCAGAGAACGTGAAGGATAGGGACTTCAACATGCGACAAAGCCTTGCCATAGTTTCAGAACAGTGTGTGTTAGGCAACTAATATTGTCTTACACATTGACAGTCAGTTTGATCTACAATTCCAGTACAGGGCACAAAACTGCTGTCAAAGCATTATTTCAGGCAGTCTCGGAGAGACACTGTTCGTCTTGCACTATTCCTTAAACCAACCTTCTGAAAGGGCATGTAGTTAAAATCTCCAGATTAAAAGCAATAGGGAGGAATCTGAGGAGACGAAATGAAATCTCATTTGAAGAATCTTCGAGAGTCTCGGCAGCTGATCTGCTGATGAGATGAGAGGTTGTCATGACGAGGGGGGTCGGTCGGTCGGTCTGAGAGAGATCTCTCTCCTCTTAACTAACCTGCATCTTGACAAGGCAATCAAGTCCCCCGGAGCGTAATTAAATGATAAGTTCATATTTGAGGGACAATTGTGTGGCGTCGGCGCGGTTGTCACGGCGCTCGGTGGCGTGATGAATACCCTTATTAGCAGCCACAGTGCACCCTGTCAGGGAAGGGCCAATCGGAGGGTGTGTGTGTGCGCGTGTGTGAATGTGTGTGTGTGTGTGTGTGTGTGTGTCTGTGTGGTGGGGTGGGTGGGTGGGTTGCCTCCTTAGACAGTGGGCCCCCTGTGATTGCTTAAGATATCCCCACAAAGGGCAGTTAGAGGTAAACAGGACATGCACTCTACCATGTCACATCTACCAACGTGTTCCTGTAAATCAATGAAAGATGATGTAAGCTAGCATCGAACTGTTTGATATGCAAACAGCTTTTCTATGCAAAGTTGGCAGCTTTAGATGCCTGTAAGCGAGTGCTGCACAGGGCCCCAGGTGAATATACAAGCTTCTCACAAGCCCAATTGACACACACCCAATTTGGACATAGGTACGGGGATTGTTAGCGTTGGCTGGACTACTTGCTCAGCGCCTTTCTTCCCATTCAGCTCAGACAAGGATCATCTTTTGTAAAGGTGGATATATATAATACACCAACCAGCCATTGAAAGGTGAGCAAACATTACACTACACCCCACTACACTAGCCTCTATTCAAAGACGAGGAGAGATAGTTTTTTTTTTTCTTCCTAATTTCTGTACACAGATTCCCTCCCCTTTTCCTTTCAGCGGCACGTCTTTAAGTCCCCGTCCTCTTTAATCCTGCGTGGTGTGGCACTGTCTCAGCAGGACTCCATTGTGACACCCCACCATTGTGTCTGGGAGGCATAAAGCAGCCTCTGTTGTCTAGCCAGCTTCCTCCTCTAAACACAGCTTGTGTTTTCAATGGATACTTCCCTCTCCTTTAAGAAAATAAACCTGCAACCCTTTGACTGAAGCCCAAACGGTACTGTGAGAAGGATGAGGGAGGAGGCGCGTGGGCGGGGACGTACACAGAGGGGTAAAAAGAGGCAGAGGTTGCACTGATATCATCAGCCAAAGAAAACAAGTCGACCAACAGTGAAAATGAAACAACACATTATGACTCATTCCTCATGATTACATTTCAATGCGTATTTCATATTTGACCACTGGAGCTCATATATATATATACTCTGCTAACTTATGGTTTGGCGGAATGGGTCAGAAAAAGAAACCGTAAGCCATAGAGAAACCTAATATGAAAATGTTCAAATCATACTCCTTCCCTGAAGTCCTGCTGCTAAATGGCTGGCAATAAAGTATGCTCCACTTCATGGTTTCATGTTAATAAATCAGACCGGGGGTGAACCTACTTAAATTAAACCTTTATGTAACTTCTATGTAAAGGTCACTTTCTTTTTCGGAAGGTAATTTAAAGATCAGAAAGTCGCAGTGTTTCCATATAACATTCACCATCTCTGTCACCCAGCAAGCAACGGGAGGTGAAGTGATACTCTTACACTTTTTAATAATTCCTGCGCCATATGCAAAACTCTGATTGCCTTACCTCTGCTCAAAAGCCTGGGATACATCCAACTATATATACTGTACTAAATAATGACGCATTTTCCATCTTTCGCCCTTAGTGCTTGCCATGTTTCACAGAATAATGAGTTATTAAAACTACACATGCAGAGAAGCTCCTGGGTTTCGCGTGATTGGTGTGTTGGTTAATACTGGAGATCGCTACTATCGTTTTCTCATCAGTGTAACTAATTTCATGGAAATAAATCGTGCAGGTCATGTCGGAGAGTTATAACATCATAGCCTTTTCCATAGTGAAGTTCAACTTCTATGAAAATGGGGGAAAGTAGCAGAGGAGATGTGCTCTGAGCTGGCTGGATGTCTTGAACACTTTATCTGAGAATAGGAACTCCACAGTGACAGACACAGCTATGAGGGTCAAGGTCATATGCTTGACTTTTGGATTTCGGTGAAATCTGCCAGTAACATGGCTCTAGCTCCTTCAGTCTTACCTCACTTAAAACCTTTTGGTCCGAAGTGTGTGGATTGACTTTACTGTGAGAGTGGAGAGAGAGAGAGAGAGAGAGAGAGAGACAGAGAAGGAGAGAGAGTGACAGAAAGAGATTAGTAGCATGTGAGGAAGAGAAGCAAACAAGACTGAGGTTAAGGAGCGGTGGATAGAGTAAGCTAGAGGAGAGGAAGTCAGTATAGTATAGGCCTATAGTACAGTGAGGGACAGAGAAGAGAGAGATAGTGAAAGGGAGGTGTAGCTAGCCCTGATGTCCATTAGGGATGGACGGTTTTTCGGTTAAACCGAAAACCGGGGTTTATAAAAATAGAAACGGTTTTTTATCAAAACCGTCTGAAACCGTCTTTTTTTTTTTTTTTTTTTGAAGAATAAAATAGAATAAGAATAAAACTGGAACATGTCACATGTTTGTCGTGTGTGAAAATAACAATGATACAGTCTGAATCTGCCGCGCAATGAGTGAGAGGTTTGGTCAGTTGTGAAGAATAACTGAGGATTAATATCTAATTGGGATTATATTTAAGGGTAACGAATCACTCTATGGGAAAGATAGTTGCCTTCAGTTATTGGTAGATAGGAAAGTTTTTTTTACAATTACTCGCTTACATTTAATAAGATCATTTTCGCTGCTCTCTGTAAAGCGCATTGGGTCACTTTTGTGAGAAATGCGCTATAGAAATAAAATGTGATTTGATTTGATATCAATCAATCAATCAAACTTTATTTATGTTCTATAGCACAAATCATGCATTGAATGTAACTCCAAGTGCAGTATTTACTAAACCACAATATAATAAAACAAGAGCTATACGGATCAAGAGTGTTTGTGCACAGCGCCACTGTGTGTGAAGGCGCTACTGAAAGTGATGACAGAACGCATGTCTCAGAAGATACGCGGTCACTTAGTGACGCAAAGGTAGTTCTGTATTTATCTCTATCTGTATTAGTACGTTTATTTTAAAAGCTCTATTTTGACAGCTCTACCATGGGCACTTTTATTTTGATGGGGCATTCTTTGTTGATTGACTTACGACAGTTCAGGACGAGTCAGTCTCGCGGCATGTGGTTTTTATGAAAAGCTTTAAGTATGTTCACTGCATAATTCTAAGTCTAATATTTCTGTGATTATTGAGCAGTATTCAAATATTTAAATACATTGAGCAGCAGCTGAAACTTTGTCTAAGAACCAAGATATTGAGAAAGCAGTTCATTCAATGAAGACGCTGTTCCAAGAGATGATCTTCCGTGCAGGCGTGCACCCTGGATCAGCGGAGCTGGTGTGTTAAGTGTTCATGTGCTTTCATGTATGGTGTAGCTTACAAAAGTCTGCCTTTCCACTTATATTTGTGAAACTAAGTAGCCTAAATGTGTTGCGACTGTGCTTACGGTGTTTTAATGGTGTTCGACATGAGTGTATTGTAGCAGTAGGGCTCAATTATTTGAAATTGGCGCTCTTTTTTTTCATTTTTTTTCCAATTTTTTTTTTTTTTTTTTTTTACTGTATTTTTCGGTTAACCGGAAAACCGCGGTTTTACTCTCTGACGGTTTTTCGGTTTCAATAATTGGAAACCGTCCATCCCTAATGTCCATCAGTGTAATACTTTAAAAAAGCGCCTCGTCTCTATCTCCCTCTCTCTCTCTCTTTCTCTCTCTCTCTCTTTCTCTCTCTCTCTCTCTCTCTCTCCTCTTACCCCCTCAGAGAGCGCTGTCACATGCAGTTTGTCCAGATGCCTGACGGATCGGCCCAAGACATTCGTCTCAGGGCACTCCTCTATATATCGTTAATTTAATGCATGATGACGTGGCCAATTATGGCGAGGCTGCACGCTCAAATAGCATGTCAAAACCTGTGTATCAATCTATTAGATCCTGTCTCCTTGCGCATTACAAGGCACCTTAAAGCACTTCTCCGGCACAGGGGGAAAAGTGCTGACCTCATGGGCAACGGGCCTCAGATCTCTCCCACTTTTTTTCCGTCCGTGTTTTGATATACTCAGGTAAAGTGACTGGAGACTGCGAAGTGAGCTAGCATGGTTGTAATGGATTTAAGGCCCATTTATGGGTTCTGCATTTTACCTGTCCTTGATACTGTATAAAGGTACAGTCCCCAGGGGGGTTGACTGTGCTATGGTATGGTGGTACCCCCCCCCCCCCCCCCCCCCCCGGGCAGCCTTGATGACACTCTCACATTCAACCTGAGAGATGGCCTGGTGTGTGTGTGTGTGTGTGTGTGTGTGTGTGTGTCTGTTTGCATCTGTAACTATCCCCCCCACTCTCTCTCTTTCTCTCTCTCTCTCACCCCCCTCCCTCTCCCTCTCTCTCATGGGACTTTTCCTCTGACAGTGGAGCTGTAAAGTTGGTCTGCCTTAGCTCACTCTTTGATGCTGTCACATTCAATCCACTCAAAAAGTTCAGGCCCATCAACCGCTTGCAAATTAGAAGCCCTTCTACACGGCTGTACATTTGTGCTGCCAGCGGCATCATGTTCCTACCCACCACAAAGCTGCCATACGGATCCTGCTCTGGTCTTTTAAACTGGAATCAGCCCTACCAGCCTATGGCTCAAATATCTGGTCACAGTAAAAATAAAACTGCTTTGTTGTGTTGTATGTTTAACAATGATGCAAAAAAAAAGATGAATGAATGAAAGACAACAGGAAATGTACAACATAGTGATGTTCCTTTTCGCAAACGTTTTATTTATTTTTTTAAATTACTCTTTCTAGTGATTTAAGTTAAGTCGAATGGCTTTTCTGAGTGAACTGTCCTTTTTATTTTTGTCGAAAAATTGGGCAAGAGCCTGAATGCCACTTTCAGTGGGCTAATCAAAGGGTTCGTGGCAGGCCACAAACAGGTTTTATACATTCCGCCAGAGTTGCTGAACAAACGCTTTGCTGAATATCCATATATTCCTATTTAGTTTGGAAATGTAAAGGTGGGGGGGTTAAAAGCTGCCATATATATTATGACTCCTCCTGGTGCTAGCAGTGCCTTGCTCTGCCATGTCCTGATTGGCTGAGAGATGACCCCCAACATCGAGTTAACGTGAACTCCCACTCTGCCTTTCCTTCCACTGAATATGTAAAGCATCTCGTAGTTAAACTTCGGTCAATGCCACCCCTGTTGCCGAGTGATCTTTCCAATGGGTGGCTCCTAGTCCATGGCCTGGTTACGTAAAAGAGATCCAGTCGTGGGTGTATAGGCTAGCCGTGATCCGCGGTTGACGTGCCCGTTGAGAGACAGAGAGGAGAGAAAGAGGAGAGAGAGAGAGAGCCACAGTGACAGGGCATGATCTCCAGAGTGACAGAGCTAATCTCCCCCAGTTACCATGTCTGTGTGTCGTGCTCTGGACGACTCTCTGATCAGCTCGCATTAAAGCTAAACACTTTGAATGATTTGGAAGAAAATCAAAATCAATTTGCACAACCCCCCTCTATTCGGAGCTGTCCCCCCAGGGCCCGGGCTTGTCACATCCCGTCGCTGCCGAATTGACGTTTTGACACGCAAAGTTGGATGAAAAAAAAAGAGAGGGAGAAAAAAAAAGAGTGAGTGAATGAAGATGAGTTATCCCCAAACCCTATGAGAGAAAGGTAGCTTGTTCTGTCCCAACATGTCATCGCTAAAGAGGAACAATCATGGGCTGTCAATCAAAGCTCAACGCTTCGCTCGACGTCAAAAACTGCTCCCAGTACAGCATCCATGTCTTTTTTTAGCCATGTAAATGACGCCAGCTAGCATATGCTAGTGCTAAGAGGAAGCAGACGCTGTGTGTGTGCGGGTGGACGGTGACAGCAGGATGAGGCTTGTGGTGGTAGTGTGACAGGCGAGTGTTTGACGGACAGAGGGTTGTCACAGAGGTTGGACACAGTGACGTGTGATTGGCATGGTGAGCATTATGTGAAACTTGTGTTTTTTTTCTCCTCTGTTTATAAAAGCCCATGTGGTACATACATGCAAGGTTAGAGAGAGAGAGAGATATAGAGAGAGAGGGGGGAGAGAGAGAGAGAGAGAGAGAGCGCATATCTGAATACAATGATGAACGTAGAGGAACAGTTACTGAGTTAGGCAGAGGTTGGGTGAGAGAGAGAGAAGGAGAGAGAGGGAGAGGGAGAGAAAGAGAGAGACAGATAGAGAGAGAGGAATCAGGTCATGCCGAGGTGAATGCCCTTATCACGCACACACAGAGGATGTCGTCCATTTGCTGTGACACACGCACTGATATCCTGGCTGGCGTAACAGAGGAGATGTGCTGTTTGTCGTTTTGACAGTTTTGGGTGGGCTCAGTGCATTTCACAGAGCCAGCAGTGTGAACTTTGCTGAACAGCCGTCAGTCTTGCACTGTCTTGTGGGGATTTCAAAACTTAAACAAAACGGAGAGGGGAAAAACCCCTCAGAAAATCCCATCATGAATACTGGAGAGTGGCGCCACACTATCTAATCAGGCTTTGCGTTACAGTTATGTGACATGGGTATTGTGGTCCAATTCAAGTTTTTAAATGAACTTCATACTTACCGTATCTTTGCCATTTATTTTTCAATACATACGAAACAGACTCATTAATTGAGATATTTGTCTGGATTATTTTATGGAAAGTGTCATTGTTATTGTTCATAGGCACATAAACACCTGGATACAATCGACTGTTGTTTATGTTTAGGCATTAGTGGTTTTTGACACCTAGAGCGTCTTGGCTCACCTCTGTTTATTTTGATTATTTAGGTTGGTTTTACCTGATGACATACAATTTACTTTTTGTGTTTTAATGATAATCAATTACACTGTAATTAGAGGTCTCTCAATGGACAATGTAATATAAATTGTTACCTAATTAATCAATTGACATGTGGTGATTTATTTTCAGAATTAAAGCCCTTGTTGTCATGTACCTGGTTTCCTGTCTCCTAACCAAGCTTATAATTATGATTTGTGTGTTTCACTACTAATTAGAAAATACATAATAAATATAAATAAATAAATGCCTGTTAATGTAGGCCTACAAAATACCCACAATCAAATGTTACCCTATTTCCAATAGCTACTTTATTCATTAGGATTCTTTCTCTCTGGTAACCTAATGGTATCATGCCTAGTCTGAAACTGAGTGATTCAGAGATGTCACTCTAGTGACACGAGCGTCCGGTGACACTGAAAAGCGTGGAGGAGGCCTGACAGCTAGGCCAGCCCGTCATGCGGTGTGACCCTCCAGTGTCACTTCTCTGCCAAGATAATTAGGCTGTCAAATAACCCTCGATGATCAGACACGTGTAACAGGCTGATTTGAATGGTCACTGTCTGATAAACATCCATGCTGATTGTTGTAGGGCAAGTTTGGGATGCTTCTAGAGAGTGTTGCTGCTTGGGAATCAGCACGGTGCTGTACATGTGTAATGGCCTCCCTCATGTCTAACCTTGAGATCTGAAAATGTGTATTAGCTCCTCTAGGTAATGCCCTAGACTTTACTTTACATTGCTATGGATGGTGCTGTTTTGGCATTTGTGACAGGGTCTGGTTAAAACGTCCTCAAGTAGGCTTCTTTTTTTTTTTGTTGAGATTATGAAAGTGAAGATTATAAGCTTTCGAATTATTTGCCATACATTGAAATCTGAAAATAGTTGAAGAAGATTTGCTTATTTGAATGTTGGTCCAAATAGCGGAGAAATGCGCTCTGAATCAAAACACCGGCAAAACAGCTGATAATAGCTAGCGCTAAAAAGGAATACCATTACAAACATTTAACTGCATGTTTATCACATCACAACATGCTGATAGAACATCAACATGCTAAAAAGATATAACTACACAAAAGAAGATGATCACACAGTCCTTGCTTTTGAACATGTCCTAAGTTTGTTTACAAGCCATGTATCACTTACCAGTGGCCTACGGTGGGCGAGACAGTGAATCCAATTCACAAATCATATTTAGTGATCCTAAAACTGTTGTTTGTTACAGTATATCGAGTGGGCTCTCCAACAAGGTGAAGCATGTCGTTTTGCGGTTTGCTGCCCTCTCTGGCCACACTGACATTTTGAAAATATTCATGATCTATGTTTTCTAATAGCGGCAACCATGTGCATCTCCTTGTAAACAAACTCAATGTAAAATAGGTACGTAAAGTCCAATGCTCGACCTCGACTCCAGATTTGAGAACACTTTGTTTAGACCAAAACAGCCCCCTTCACTTAACATTCTTTATCATGTGATCTCATTCCGTGATTGCAACCCATATTTGTCATGGCCATTCAGCACATTTTAAAGCTCAAAACTAAATACTGAGGAGGATGGCCTCATGGTCACAACCTGGTTTGGGAGGGTCACCTCTCTCCGACTTAGGCTTGTCCCTGAGAAGAAGGAAGGTGATGTTAACCGCCTTATCCTTTTTCCTCAACTTCAAAGGGATGGCAAACAAGCCAGCTGTGGTCAAAGGGTCCATCGCACTCCCTGTTGGAGTTCTTAGACTCACTGAGCCATGAGGCTCTTTGTCCAACCATCCCGAGGCCCATTGGTCCACCTACAGACTGAGCCGTGGCTTTGATGGCGCATGTCACATGGTCCATGAGAAGGCAGAGCTCCATCAACCTCCCAGCATCAACATCGGTCCTCTGCTTCTTGGGAGTAGACAGGTTGCACAAAAGCTCTGTCAGGTACACTGACAGGATAGCATTGGCATTAAACTCCCTCACTGCCTGTGCCGCAGTGCAGTTGATCTCGTCATAGGTAAAAATACCCGGAGTGGTCTTGGCATGGCAAAGGCCAGAGGCAAGGTAGGTAGGCCACCCAACCTCTCCCTCGGGGGCGTTGACGTTATTGAACCACTCACCACGGGATTGACTGAGAAAGTTGCTTCCGAGTAGGCTCACGGCATTCGCTTAGGATAGGTAAATACTGACCCGGTAGGGTGACTCCATCCAACCTAGTCCTCTTTGGCAGTGGCAGGGCCCTGGGGAGCGCAAGGTTTGGAGGAGGCTCCTTGGACAGCTTCCAGGAAGCTTATGTCCGACCGAGACGGCATCTCACCCTTCACCCCCCATATCCCTATAAGGGGCTGGGCAGAAGAAAGGGGTTCCAGCTCAGAGCCATCGTTTCCATACCCATCAGAAAACTCAATTGGAGGCGTAGCCATATAGCTCACTAACCTTGCTATCGGATTCCTCCACATTCAACTCCTCATGATCCCGAGCTGAGGTGGGGAATCAAGGCGGATTCAGCGATGGAGGAAGAGTCGAAAGGAGCTGTCTCCAGGGGATGGTTGTGGCGCCTCATCCATTAAGGTGTTTTGCAGCAATAACACCCTCCACGTAAATGACTCTATGTTCGAGAAACTCAGTATCCAGCAGAGTGCGCAGAATGAGGAGTAGAGAATGCAAGTCTGTGCCTGGATTAACCCAAGACACAGTGGGCAGACTATGGATGGCGTCTCTCAGATCTGGTAGAAACCAGAGCCAAGTTTTCTGTAGGAGAAAACAAGAGACAGTGGTAATTAGGGAAGTTGACAACACACAATACGTTGCAGTGGGGGCAACAACCGAAATAAGCCAAATCTGCCTAGAGAGAAAGCACAAATGCAGAACAGGTGAGCTAGCCAACTGGTTAGCCGAAGCTCGTGCTAGGGACCTAGCTTGCGCTACACGGAGTAACCAGATAAGAATTATTTTTGAACTACTAGTCTGCAAACTAGCCAACCTTCCTACGAACAGGGCACTAATATTCGTTGTATGAGGCAAGAAAAGATCAACTTTGTCAAAGCCATGGACTCAAAAACCACAAGTCACTCCAGCTAGCCGACCGACCCAAGTGCTGGCCGTGGCCTATACAAGGGACCTAGCAAGTTATAAGCCTATAACTTGAGCAATTATCGTTAAGCTAGCAGAGGTTCAAATAATTCAAAATCATTGCAAGGACACAAACTATAACACAAACTAACTACTAGCAAATACAACACAAAATTTATGGACAGTGTGTACGCCGATAATATGCAAGGAATTTTTCCTGGATACATGGTGTACAGGTTTTTGCCCTTGCTTGCTTGCTTTGTGCCGGTGGTCCTGGCCTCCCCTGGGGGACCGCTGGGTACTGGTAAGCAAACTGGCTAGTAGTCGCTCTATTGGTAGAGGGCTGCAAGGGAATTTTTTCCTGTCTACATAGTATACAGGTTTTTTACTTTTGCCTGCTCGCGGCTCTGTCAGTATTGATTGATTGATTGACTGATTGACTGAACATTTTCATTGTGTGAAGCGCATTGAGTTGCATCTTGTAAGAAATGCGCTATACAAATAAAATTTGATTTGATTTGATTTGATTTGAAACTAGCCACTGACCATATTGCGTTAACCTACTAGCTCAGAGAATAGCAGTCGTGCACAAGTTGAAGTCTGTTGAACTTGGCCAACCAAATTATTTTGAAAGTCGAGCTGAACCACAGGATTCAGGTAGAGACAACTCAACGCCCCAAGAGAATCATAGGATTCTTACTAGAATTACCAGTTGAGTTAAGTTATAACTAGCTACGAGAACACTACAGTATGCTTCAGACAGTCAGTGACTGAAGAGTGGATAGGATAAAAAGGGCACACGTGCCTATAGGGTTGACGGCAGGTGGGGCTATCTGCCTGCACGCATCAACGTGATTGTATTCAGAGAATAGGTACACAGATTGCGTGTCCCATAGTGTGCGGTCGAACCGAGTCGACTGAAAGAGAACTCAAATATCTATTTGGACATGGATAATGTAGAACAATAGATTCCCCACATTGCTCATTCAAAATAGACTGATAACCGAACCCATAGTGCCTTTTTCCCAAAATGTCATCCATACAAAATACCCATTTCCTCATTGAGATCTATGAAAAAGGACATCATTATCCAGCGTTCATTGCCGACAGCCAGCACTAAACGATCGTAAAGAAAAGGAGCGCATAATCTCTCATCACAAAGCTTGAATGCTGATGAGATGCCTTCAATTACTTCTCTCTGCTAATGTTTACCCTTTCCCGTTGACTGCATGACGGCGGACAGGTGATTAGATGTCAGGGGTTGAAAATAGTGGCAATGTTCGTAGGAATATTGAGCGTGCGGATAATGGCAGTACACACCCACAGAGCACTGGGGCTCAGCTCTGACAGACGCCATGTCAATCATCACCACAGAGACAAACACGATGATGTCACACAGCTGGCCTTCCAAGACAACTGATGGGTATTGCAGACACACCAGGCTCATTTCTTCCCCCTCCTCTTTCATTTAGCAGCTTTATTGCGGGGGTAATGGTTATGAAACAAAATGGCCGTAATCCGATAAAGTAGCGAGTAAAATGATGCCTTTCATATGGGGGTGTTTATTTGTTTAATTAATCACACTGTACCGACGGTGTTGTGTCTGCATCTTCATTTCCTATGTTTTGGTTTGGATTTTTTTGACCACTTCCTGTTCGTCTTTTTTTAAACGTCTTCCTAGTTCAGTGGAAGTTGATGCTGTCTACACACACACAGGCACGCACACACACAATAACACACACACACACAAGCATGTATGTGCACAGACACGCACACACACACACACACACACACACACACACTGCAGAGCGAGCTGACAACAGCTTTGTGTAAAGTAGCAGACAGCCTCCCTACTCTCTCCATCGGGAGGAGAATGGAGGGTATAACAATGGCAGACACTAGGCAGGCTTCCCCACTCCCATGGGTGTAATCTCTCTTTGTTTATTCTGCCAGGGGGTTATTTGGCTGTCTGTTTGTGTGTGAGACGCGGAGTGTGTTGGAGAGACAGTGACTCCCACTAAATGCAGCTTCAACTTCATACAGTAACTCCCAAATCTGCATCCCCAACCTCGATCCTCCCACCGCAACCTCAGTCAATGGTGGTAAACACCAGAAGAATATGTTCTATATGCTGTAACTAACCCAAGTGCTCTGACAAATAGTGTGTGTGTGTGTGTGTGTGTCCCTGTGTGTGCGTGTGTGAGTGTGTGTGTGTGTATACGTCTGGCAAAATTTGAAATTGGAGAATGGGCTCATTGTAATCCGTAAAGAGGACTGGTCTCAAAGCCTGTCCTCCGATTTCTACCTCCGCCTGCCTCCTCAGGTGTGTTTGCGTGTGTACTGTGTACTGTGTGTTGTGTGTGCGCGTGCACACATGTATGTGTGTTGTATAGATCATCAGGTGGTCCAGTCACTCCTTTTGTACAAGGACAATGGACAAGTTGGCTGACGAGCACAATGACATCCTATCCTCTTTGAGTCTGTTATTAAGGTGCAACGACCTCGACTCGCCTGTGGAAAGGAATAAAGAGGAATGTTATTTCTCTCTAGACTCTTTGGGGCGGACACTTACCTAATAGAATATGATAAGATTATATTGAACAAAGCATCAATGTCAAACACTGTTCATTTCTCTGCCTACAGCAACTCCGGCAACCACAGATAGGCAAATGGGGAGTGGAGAAGGATGGCTGTCTGCTAGGGCACAGCTGAGATTGGTCTGGGATTCATTAAATCTCTGTACATGGCCCATATTTTCATTATTCACACAAAGGTACGTGTCAGCTAATCACGTCGAAATCGCCCCACGTTTAAAAAGCCAACAGACAGACTCCATCCATTACGTCAATTATGAATTAGCACCTCTCCGCGATCTCTCAGCTCTGAAACGTCTAGTGCTGTCTTAATTAGGCAAACACGGGGCATCAATTCCTTCCAGCCGATGCTGTCTCCATGCACATGCCACATGCACACACGCACACACGCACATGCACACACTCACACACACACACACACACACACACACACACACACTCACACACACACACACACACACACACACACACACACACACACACACACACAGATGAGATTTGAAGTGGTGTACAGGGACATTTAATGAGACAGTCTCTCATGTTTTGTCATGGTTTGATGATACATTACCAATCTTATATCTTTGCCTGTTTCAAGTGTAACATATATCAGTGGAAGGCCTCTTTGAAAGCCTTCACGATATATAGAACAGACAGTGTCCTCATGCAGGATTCCAAATAGTAATACACACAGTTGCAATTATTTCTCTTCTTTTTTTCTTTGGTGCAATTCCTTACTTTCTCTCTCCACATTTGAATGAGAACATGAACAAATACACTGAATCGTGAGGACAAACTGGCACTTATTTACTCTTAGGTTGTATTGTCTGAGTTTATTATAAGCAGTAATATTCAAACCTATTGATTTGTATTACCATAACACATTGCTACTTCCTTGGAATCCATATCTGTTTCTGTTCTGTTCTGCGTGCTTATATGGATGTGGAATGTAGACTCGACCTGCACAGCAAAAAGGGTTGACAGTTCTCCAAACAGATACACATAGATCTCAATGGCTCTCTTACTTTTCAGTAGCATTTTACCTCATCTTGCTTAGCCTTCTCATTACTGTACATCAAAAAACGTCAGTTATCCTCATGATACTGCCACTTTAAGATGAACTGCGTTCATTGGCGCCTCCCTCCTTCCCTCCCTCCACCACGCTAACAATCAGGGAACATTCTGAAGAGTGACATGATCATGCTCACTTTCCCTGGTTAATCCCTTCGCCCAGGTTCGGCCACTCAAGCTGCTCAATGAGTCATTTGATTGTCAGCTACCTAGCGCACGACACACGTTGATAGGAGAGGGAAAGACAGAGAAGACACATGACAATGACATGAATGAAGGTAGATAATGAGAGAGAGATGGAGAGAAAAGAGGAGGAGGAAATGATGGACATTGAAGGAAGGACAGGGGAGGAGAGTCAGTGGGTGAGGGAAAAGGGAGGCAGAGTAAGGGGTGGGTGAGAGAAAGAAAAGAGAGAAGGGAAGAGAAAGAAAGAGAGTGAAGGAGAAGCCTGGAGCGTTGTCTGCTGAGGATGACAGCCAGTCACAGAGAGCTGAGCCCCCACGCAGAAATAAGTGAGTTAGAACAGAGCTGCTGGCTCTGTAATAAAGCGTTTAATGGACAGACAGCCTCTCCTTACCTTCCTCGGGGTAACACTAAATCCCTCTTTATTGTAGTTTGCACAGATGTTAGTGAGTTATCCATTTCTCTAATCACACTGGATGCTGGTACATCCGTCTTGACTTGAAAAACAACCCTATCTCTCTCTCTCTCAGTCTCTCTCTCTGATATTCACACACCACCTCTCCCTTGTTGGTGGAAGTCACTGAGTCAGCCATGGGTCACTCTCACCAATACAAATTGAATTCAAAACAATATTGCTAGCCTGGTTGAGGGCTTCATGAAATTTTTGTCCCCTCCGGTCAAGTTGCTTGCTTGATGGCAATGATAGTTTTCGTTTTCGGCGGGGGTCTGGACGTGATATTGCCGAGCAGCATGTCATAAAGACACAGACATTGTCCTGAGGCCTTCATCAAAATAACACGATTCACTATTGTTGAGCAGAGGCCTCCCATGTCAGATTGTTCCAGGACCCGCAGAAATTTCATAAAGCAGGGCCACAGCCGACACAAGCAAACACAATTAACTCATTGATGCACAGCGAAGCAAGGCTGTAAAAGTAAATATGAATTACTGGAGAAAAGCATAGACCTCAAGTAATGCACACTGTCTGGAGGTAGGCCAATGTACTGTAATCACATTCTCAACGGATAATAGATAAGATTCTGGTAAAAAAAAAGAAAAAATCATAAGCCTCAAAAAGGAAGCTGACACAAACCTCAATCCTTGTCAGATACAGTACGTTTTTTAAAAGTTTCGCTAATTCTTATGGCGTCTTGGCATTTTTGTTGTCGACGGGGGTGTCTCAATGGCCATTTTTTGCTGTTTCTTTTTGGGGGGTTTTATTTTTTCTTTTCTGTATTGTTTTGGTCTTTTTTTCTGTAGCAGCACAAAGTCCTCTCTTGAGTCGACTGATGAGCCAGGGCGTCTCTGACGTTAAACATGTGAGGAGGACAAAGAGGGGGAGAGAGGAAAGAAAAAAATAGCGAGACCGATTCGGTATTCGGCGAAACGCAGACACGTTGAATCTGGAACCATGACAAAAATGTGTCCAGCCTAATGATGTCAACTAGTGTTCTCACTGCCTCTCTGCAGAGGGTGGACGCCTGGGCCATTCTACAGTCCACTGTTCCTCCCTGTCCAATCTGCTCCCACAGAGACTCCAACCTCTGCAGGAATTAGGTAAAGACACACACAGACACAGATACACACATACATACGTAAAGGTGCACACACACACACACACACACACACACACACACCTAAACACACACACGCAACACACGCGCACACACACACCTAAACACACACTGTTTTACTCTCAACCTTCTCATGATCTCGTTAATGTCATTAAAAACAATTAGTTCCTCATGCATTAATCCCCCTTTGTCATGAAAAAAAGAACAAAACAACAATATCAAAAGAAACGAAAAGAAAATGAAGGGGAAAAAGTAAAAAAAACAACAAAGATAAACAAAGCGTGTGTTCTGTGGCTTTAAGCCTATAGGTGCTGAGGACTGGAAGTTGCAGAGGAGCGTCTGAAAGGTCATGGAAAGTTCAGCGCGAGGGATGAGTGATGGCCGTGGCGAGGGGGCTCTGTTGCCGGGCCTTGTTCTTTTCTGCTCGGCCTGTCGGCCCTCACAGCGGTAGCCTGAGTCTTGATGGATTGGCAGCCAGTGAAAGGAAACGTCTCCCCTCCCCCCTCCTCCTCCCCCCTCTCCTCCCTCCTCCTCTGCCATTGGGGCTATACAGCGAGGCCCTCCCTCCTCTCCCTCCCTCCCTTCCGTCTCACCACCACCACAACCTCCACCCCCCTCTGGGCAGGAGCAGGGGCGGGGGGGTTGTGGGGGACGGACGAGGTAAGGAGGGGGGGAAACAGGGGGTAAAGGGTTTAAGAGGCAGGACATCCCATGACCAGGTCAGCGATGGGGGGAGGGGGGGGGGGTGGCGGGTGTGTTGTGTGTGTGTGTGTGGGGGGGGGCACCCTGGGCGGTTTGTTCGGAGGGGCTGAAGGCTTGTTGTACCTGGCTGGACACAAAAGAGCCTTGAGCAGCAGGGGTGGGCTACTAAAATAAACATCAAAGGGGGAGCAAGAGGGATGCGCCCCGGCCCCTTTTGTTGCCTGGAAATGTAGGGCTCCCCCGGGGGGGCGTCAGCGGTAAATGAGATGGTCTGTCTCAGGCGCGCTTCCTGCTGAAATATTTTTGATAAATAAATCACAGGCTTCGGACGCATTAACCGCTTAGCGACCGGCCGGGCCGGGCGGCGGTCCGCAGAGTTAATCGAAACAGTGCGTGGCAGCAGGTTTTTTCCTTTTTGTGTTTCTTTTTCTCGGGAGAGATAACTGGGAAAACAGTAAGGTCATCCATTGTTTTGAATAACCGATTATCTCGTGAATACTGGATGCAATTAAGGAATCCCAAGATATTGAACATACATTTAGAACACTATTCGAATACGTGTTTTGATGTCATTCGAGTCGTTATGTTGGTATTTAGGCTATGTGTCTAAAAGTTGAAATTCAAACAGTTTTGATACTCGGCAAAAGGAAATAACATTATAGTGTATTTTGTTTCTTGGCACTCTAACCTCAAACGTAGGCCCTCCTCTCATAGAGGACCATTGTGTCTCCTGTGAGAGACATTTCTCTCTGATTATGATTGTGGCATGTTTGTTTGTTTGTGTTTTGTGCTGGTCCCTTTAGACGTGTGTATTTGCCAGACATGATTAGTGGGAGATATGTACAAGGAAACTTAACATGTCTTTGTGAAGCTCTATGTATGAGTGCAGGATTGTGTCTTCATGTTTCCTTTGTTCTAGTACATTTTTGAGTGATATGATACTGTGCCACACCAGAACATCCTAATCATCAGTAGGTCTGTCTGTCTGTCTGTCTGTCTGTCTGTCTCCAGGAGTTAGCTCTTCTCAGCCGTCATTAGTGTTACCTGCATTATTGATGTGGAGTGTTTGGAATCAGACCAACAGAGCCACATGTAAGGTTTGTCAGCTAGTGTGTATGCCTGCCTGTGCGTGTATCTATGCATATGTGCTCATGTGGTCTTACATGAACATGTGTGTGTGTGTGTGTGTGTGTGTGTGTCTGTATACATCTGTGTGCGTCTGATCACATTTGAGTGTGCGTATATGTGCATGTGTGTGTGTGTGTGTGTCTGTGAGTATGTGTGTGCACGGTTGAGGGGACAGGGGAGGGGGAGGGGGAGGAGGGGTGGGCGAGTGAAGGAGATGATTATGCCCATCTGTGGCGGATGCCAGGTGTGCACTCCCCCCCCCCCCCCCACCACCACCATCCTCCATCCCTGCACGATTGTGATGCTCCGCTCACCGTCCCCCCATCACACTCCATCAGCACACTCCAGCTGGCAGGAAACGCAGCCGCCGCCGTTCTAACTGGTACCAAGGGGCATTGGAGCATCTCCCTCGTAGCATACCACAGCTTAACTGTTCCAGCACTGCCTCCGCAGCATACGGGCGGCACTGAAACGCTTGCAGAGCATTTCTACACAGGTCGGAGGACAACCTCGCAAGCACCGAAGACACTCAAACATTCGATATTGCAATATGTGACACGGTCTGGCGAAACGGTCCGCATGTATGGAAGTCGCGCGAAATGACCCGAAACGCTTCTGTTTGTGTTTTCCCGCCATTTTTGCATATTTACGAAAGTTTAAGTGTTGAAGAGCCCACTCAATATAACAAACAACAGTTTTAGGATCATTAAATGTACCGAATTCACTGTATCGTCTTCCGTGCTGCTTCTAGGCTACTGGGTTAGTGATACATGGCTTGTAAACAAACATACGTTTTAGGACGTGTTCAAAAGCAAGGTTTGTGTGATCATCTAATTATGTGTAGTTGTGTGTTTTTAGCATGTTGAGGTTCTATCAGCTTGTTGTGATGTGCTGAACATGCATTTAGATGTTCATAGCGATGTTCTTTCTTAGCTTCTAGCTAGCTACCAACGTGAAAGACAAACATGTCTGTTTTGATTCAGAGCGATTTTCTCCGGTATTTGGTTTGAGTTCTACCAACATTAAAATAAGCGTATATTCTTAAACTTAAAATCTGATTTCAATGAATAGCACATCATGTGAAAACTTACAATCTGCACTTTCATAATCTGCGAAAAAAACGGAAAAATGACCTTGCCCTATTGGGGCACTTTTTCACCACACTCTGTCACATATACCGGAACCCCCCACTTCCACTCTCTAGCCTCACAGACACAGATGATGCAATGGTAGTGTGTAGTAGCGGAGGTGTGATGTTGTGATGAGGTAACCCTGCTTGAGACGTGGAAAACCCAGGAGTCGCCGTCAGACCTTGAGAATGTCCTCTTGGCATAACTGTACACTCTTGTGTCTTCCCACATGGGAAACCCAGGCTTGAACCCTGTCGGTCACACATAATATGTATAGGCATAATATTATAGGTACAAGACCCAGTGACCTATTTTTTTTTCATTTAGTAAGAAAAGCAGCAGCTATCATCCCTTGTACTTAACATAAGTTGCCCAAGTATAATAGCCACGTCTATAATTGAATTATGACAACTACGGTAAGCCCGGTCGAGATAAGGGAACCAGCTAACCAAATAAAAAAAAACTGATTTGTTTTATTATATGTAGATCCACTGAGGAGGAGCCACTCATTGGGCTCTCTGCAAGTGGCTTGTTCCAGGCTTTAGTGTTATTGAGAACAGAGAAGATATTCAAGGATTACCTGATGACAGTTAGACCTGGGGCAAATACATTATGTCATAGGTATATTCACCTAGCACTTGATTTAATGTTCCTGATTCAATGGAAGCATTGGAAGCAATGGAAGCAATGGAAGCAATGGAACAACATCAAGAATACAGCACTATTATGTGTATGATCTAGGTCTGGTGACTGGGAGGTAATTATGACATACTGTATAGTGGGTGACTCTCTTCCTTGAGAATATGATCGACCCATTCCAGGACTATAGTCTTCATAGTCCGACACAACGAAAGGCTATCATTTGTAGACGTCATCTCACTGACATCATCATAATGTCACCTGTGCTTGGTGAAGCCCCCACGCGTCATGGCTATGACATGGCACAGCCCCCCCCCCAACACACACACACACACACATAGCAAACAAACACACACACACACACACATCATGCTGCCGCCCCACATTGAGAGGACGCGCCTCGTAAAACAAGTGGCGAAGGGCTGATTGATCCCACAGTGAAAATGGGCAATATTCCCCCTGCATCGATATCAATAAAACCTCTCAGGCTTGAGGCTTCACAGGGCCTCTTTTTGTTTCTCTTCCGAGGAGAGAAGCAAAAAAATCTATAGACAATTGATGGTGTCTGGAAGAAAGGCTCTATTGGAGTATATCAAATCAGGCTATCGGAGGGGGGAAAGTTTGCCCTGTAAATTAGACTGTTTGCTCCAAGTTCAGTGATAAAGAGAACAGAATAAAATGCCCCTTTCTTAAACCACGATCGGGGGTGGGTGGAGCTAGGGACAGGGGGAAAGGACGCCATTTTTTGTTGTTGTTGTTGTTTTTGACCAGTAAATCTAAGGATAACTCTCCTATATTGGTCATTTTCATACAGCAGGGTGTCGTCTTGCTATGGCCAGAGGAGAGAGGGATAGGCACAATGAACTCAACGAAATGGAGGGCTTTGAATTACGGCTGATGTTAGTCTTTCTTTTCATTAACAGAAAGCAGTTCTATTTTCCCCTCTCTCTTTCTCTTGTCAGCTGACTGTGGAGTCTTTACATGAAATAAGGTCAATCACTGATATAATGAGCTGGGTAATTTATCCCCAGAGAGACAGGCTTTGGGCTCTCTCATCAAATTAGCCAACCCTTTCCACTCATTTAATCTATGGCTCCTC